>NC_091473.1:103055292-103290292 GCF_036971445.1 Narcine bancroftii
TTCCAATTCTACTCATTGCTGGCTCTCATTTCACCTACTCCATTCAATATGAAAATACTTATATAGTGACTGATTGCAGAGGGGCAAGGTAGGTGCACTTGCAATACCAGAATATCATAATTTTCCACTATGTATATGTAGAAAACACACGGCGCTTTGTAAGAATAAGATAGGTTATGTGCACTTACAAGCTTTGGAAATAGAGAGCGGTTTAGTCGGTGTCTGTAAAGTAACAGCGGTTACTTTTCTATTGTAAAACGGTACACCTAAATATTGATTTTTCTTTGTATTTAACAGATGCTGATTGAACATCTATATTCCAGCACTTTGTTCAATTGTTTGAGAATATCATGGCCATTTTTTTTCTAGATTTAAAAAAAAATTCCAATCCTTCTGATCTGAATATTATATTCTAAGAACTTTGTCCATTTATGTAAGATGAAAATTGACCAAAGTACTTTGTTACATTTAACTTGAGAGTTCTACTTCTTACTGTTGATTTTCTTAATCAAAATCACACTTTTGTTTTGTTTTCCATCATAATTAGCCATAATGCTCAAATATGATAAAATCAGGTCTTTTGGTTGTTGTGAAGTTGCAGTAAGTATTAAGACAAACATAATTAATAGTATCCTACAGACTTGTGTTTTGAAGTTCCAAGGCTTGGAAGATGCTTGTAATTTATACTTGATGATTAGCTGCAAATTTGTTAACTGATGTTTGGTATTGTGTAATTATAATTCATTCCATTTATTAAGTACTGTAGGTTTAACTAACTTACTGCACCATACTTAGCACTTGAAACTTAGCAACTAATTTACAGTGGAAAAACATTTTCAGATTATCAGATCTCTGTACAAATGTAGTACTTTTGGCTCTGGAGCCTATTTGCTTCTTCGCTCTGCATATATATATATAAAAAATAAAGAATTTGACAGTTTTAAATTTGGATAATTTATGATTGTAGAAAATCATATTTAGTGTCTAGCAGCTTGGTCTATTCTTGCAAATATATTTTTATATTCAGATCCATGCTTTAATTTTGATTTTTATCCAGTCCTGGGAAAAGGCTTTCATGCCATGTGCTGTAGAGTTTTTAGATGAAATGTAAAGAATCTTCTTAGGTTGTTGGATGTTGCAGTGTTTCTTGCATCATAATGCTTCAGTGGCTGTAAAGGTGTTTAGACAAAAGGGAATGTGTGAGGTACTGAATAAATGCTGTGAATGTGATGAGAGAAATGGCAAATGTGCCAGCTTCTCATCAGAAATTTTGTCACTAGTGGAATGGCCATCTTGGCTTGTTTTTTTTCTGAGCTTGACAGCAGGATTTTTGATTTTAGAAACAGAAAAATAGAACTAGAAGTAGGCCATTTGGCCTTTTAATCCTGTTTTGCTATTTAATACAATCACGGTTAATTATTTCAATGCAGGTATATCCTGCTTTATGAATACTCGAATTACAAAAATTCACTTTTACAAAAAAGTGTTTGCTTTTACAAAAGGATTTGAATGGGTTTTTGCTTTAACAAAAATAGCCTTCAATAGTGGCGAACGGGTCCTCACTTTATGCAATTTTGTTTGACAAAAGGTTTCATAGGAACACTCTAGTTTCTTAAAGTGGGGTATACCTGTATTTCTTTAATATCTTTTGAACCAGAATCAATAATCATTCCTAAAAATATTTAGCAACTTAATCTCCTCAGTGTTCAGTGATACTCTACAGATTCACAACCCTCTGAAGGAAGAACTATCTGATATCAGTCCTAAATATCATACCACTTAACTGAGATTGTGATCTTGGTTCTTGCCCCGGATACAGAGGAAATCTTTTCTCTGTATCAAATCTCATTCTTCTAAACTAGTAACTAAAAGCCCTGTTGACAGTTGTTAAAATCCTGTCATCCCATGAATCAGTGTGATGAACCTTCATTGCATTCACACTAAGGCAAATGTATGCTTTGATAATGAGTCTAAAACTGCAATGTTGTCTTAAACAGAAAAATCTGTAGACTCTGGTTGAAGTAAAAACAATGCTGGAGAAACTCAGCAGGTCAAATGGTGTCTTTTATATAGCTAAGATAAAAATACATAACTGGCATTTCAGGCTTGAGCCCTTTATCAAGTGATCATACCTTAAAGGCTCAAGCCCAAAATATTGATTATGCATTTTTACCTTTTGCTATATAAAGGACACCATTTGACGTGCTGAATTTCTCCAGTATTGTGTTTTTAGCATGTTGTCTTGCCTTGGCTCTGTATGAATTGTATCCTCATATTGAAAACCTCTTAATGAATTGTCACATGCAGCAAACAATCCTGCTTTCTGGACTGCTTAGACATCTGCATGTTTGTTTTCAATAGACCTGTAGATCCCATTTGTACATCAGCACTTCTCAATCTATTAGCTTTTAGATAATCATTCTATCTTGCATATTTATCCATTGTATCTCCCTTGCATTTGTGCACCTCTTTCAACTTTTCAGCCCAGGTTTGTGTTAAAGGGCAGACAGAAATATTGCATTTAGTTCCTTCAACCAAGTTATTGATTAAGTATACAAATAAATGTTTGGCCTCAGCAAGTAAACATTTTGGTGTATACTAACGTGTATGACAATAAACTCTTTTTTGTACTCTGGCCCCATTTTACTTGATACTTTATTCTTGAATCCTATTTGCTGTTTATACCAATGACTTTGTTGATTTTATAAGACCATAAGAGATAGGAACTCACACCAAGACACAAGAACAACTTGTCCGTGAACTACTCTTTGCGGACGATGCCGCTTTAGTTGCCCATTCAGAGCCAGCTCTTCAGCGCATGATGTCCTCTTTTGCGGAAACTGCCAAAATGTTTGGCCTGGAAGTCAGCCTGAAGAAAACTGAGGTCCTCCATCAGCCAGCTCCCCACCATGGCTACCAGCCCCCCCACATCTCCATCGGGCACACAAAACTCAAAAAGGTCAACCAGTTTACCTATCTCGGGTGCACCATTTCATCAGATGCAAGGATCGAAAATGAGATAGACAACAGACTCGCCAAGGCAAATAGCGCCTTTGGAAGACTACACAAAAGAGTCTGGAAAAACAACCACCTGAAGAAACACACAAAGATCAGCGTGTACAGAGCCGTTGTCATACCCACACTCCTGTTCAGCTCTGAATCATGGGTCCTCTACCGGCATCACCTAGAACGCCTCCACCAGCGTTGTCTCCGCTCCATCCTCAACATTCATTGGAGCGACTTCATCCCTAACATCGAAGTACTCAAGATAGCAGAGGCCGACAGCATCGAATCCACGCTGCTGAAGATCCAACTGCGTTGGGTAGGTCACATCTCCAGAATGGAGGACCAATGCCTTCCCAAGATCGTGTTATATGGCGAGCTCTCCACTGGCCACCGTGACAGAGGTGCACCAAAGAAGAGGTACAAGGACTGCCTAAAGAAATCTCTTGGTGCCTGCCACATTGACCACTGCCAGTGGGCTGATAGCGCCTCAAATTGTGCACCTTGGCGCCTCACAGTTTGGCGGGCAGCAACCTCCTTTGAAGAAGACCGCAGAGCCCACCTCACTAACAAAAGACAAAGGAGGAAAAACCCAACACCCAACCCCAACCAACCAATTTTCCCTTGCAACTGCTGCAACCGTGTCTGCCTGTCCCGTATCGGACTTGTCAGCCACAAATGAGCCTGCAGCTGACGTGGACATTACCCCTCCATAAATCTTCATCCACGAAGCCAAGCCAAAGAAGAAAGAGAAAGAAGAAGAAGACATAGGAGCAGAAATCGGTTATTCAGCCCATCGAGTCTACCCTGCCATTTAATCATGAGCTGATCCATCAGCTCCACTGTCTTACCTTCTTCTCCCCATAACCTTTGATGCCCTAGCTTATCAAGAACCTATCAATCCCTGCCTTAAATGCACCTAATGACCTGGCATCTACAACCACCTGTGGCAACAAATTCCACAGATTTACAGCCTCTGGCTGAAAAATTCTGATGTGTCTCTGTTCTAAGCAGGTGCCTTTTAATCCTGAATTTATGACCTTTTGTCCTAGACTCTCCCACCATGGGGAAACAACCTTTCAACATTCAAAATGATTCAATGAAATCCTCTCTTATTCTTCTAAATTTAAAAAAATGGCCAAGAGCTTCAAACACTCCTTGTATGAAAACCTTTTCATTCTCAGAATCATCCTAGTGAAGCTCCTTTGTACCCTCCCCCAATGACAGCACATCCCTTTTTTTTTGAATATTTAAAAATTTTAAAACCATGTCCATGTATACATATTCAATAAAGTTACAAGATAAAAAAAAATATAAATAAAACTCACCATCCCTCCCTCCCCCCTCCACTCACCCAGAATATATCAAAAGAAAGAGTTGGGAGAATATCAAAAATAAAATCTCAATACTACTAATAATGGAACAGTGAGTCCTTCAAGTTTTTAAACCAACATATTGTAAGTATGGGCTCCATATGTTTGAAGAATTGATACTTATTACATAAATTATTTTCTCAGTGGAATACAATTATGCATCTCTCCATCCCTAAATCTGTATCTGATTTCCAAATAATGGCTGTGCATTTCCTAGAAACAGCTAAAGTTCAATTTGATACATAGTTAACCTTAATTGAGGTCTAACCACTTTAATATTGCCCAACAAAAATAACCAGATCCTGTGGGAGTTTAACCCCTAATTTTTTTTTCCCAAAAAATTCCTACATCTAACTAAAAAGGTGACCTTGCAGAAATTTATAAAATTAGTACCATAGATAAGATGTAGATTTTTCTCCAAGGCATGGGAGTCTTGAACAAGAAGGCACAAGCTTAAGGTGAGAGAGAAAACATTTAAGGAAGATCTGGAAGGAGACAGGGGAGGCAGGCACTATCACCATGTTTAAAATGTGGACAGGTACTTGGATATTTTAATTTTCCTATTAGATGCTATATTGCTTGGATTCTTAGCTATAATTACTGAATGGAAACGTGGCATACAGTTCCACTCAAGTGGTGCAATTACTGGTACAAAACTGCTGTTGTAAGTGAAGGCTGAACAACAAGAAGGTCATGCATATAGTTACAGCTAAAACTATTCTGAGTACATTTATGATACCAAATAATGCTTTCCTGTAAATCAACAAAATGTAGATGTTCAAACTAAAATCTTATGATGATGCATTACATATAGAAACTTCAATCATTTTTGTTAATTTTCAGCTTCACCACTAGGTGGACGTGCAGGTTAACATTCTGTTGTGGGTTCATCTCATTGAAGAATTGTTTGTCAAATAAATAATTGAAAAACACAAATATTGCAGATGCTGTTCTGCAAATTAATATTTGTGCATTGTCTTTTTTGTGCTGTGTTTTAAAGCAACATTTCCTTGGAATAAAAATTACTTTTATAAATACCAATGTTTCCAGAACTGCCTTTCCTACTCTATTACAATTTTTTTTCCCTTTAAATGTTTGGTTGGAACATTGTATTTCAAAAAATCAGACTGTTTTTTGCCATTCATCATTCTTGAATCTTGTTGCTTGGCAGTTTATTATTTATTTAAGTGTTAGCTGGATCCTTGCTTATAGTATTCTTACTGTACTGATGGAAATTTTTTGATGATAGTCTTCCCATCTTAAGTTCTTTTCAATTCTTTGTTACATGCTTGTGTTTCAAAATTATTTACTGAACTGTAAAGCATTTTGGATGCAATATGTTGGCATTTATGTCTAAATAAAGGACAAGGTCATTTTTTAGGTCCTAACTGAACATTAATGCTGAGTAAAAACACAAAAATGTTGAAAGAACTGAACAGATCTCACAGCGTCTAGATAAGGTATCAATGCTCTTTGAACAGAAAGGAAGAAAAACATTTACATGGAAGCATTTTAAGACCTCTTTTAAAACAGAGAGTGGCTGGTATATGGAACAAACATCACTAAGGGGGTGCAGATGGCACCGGGTGACACCATCAGAATGACTGTATAAAATTTTTGTGCAGTGTTTTAACAGAAATGTATTGTTTTTTCATAAAAATAACCCTGTAGTTAGTTGTAATAACAGAAACATTTTTTGTAAGCCTAGGTTACATGTATCAATATACCTACAAGGTGAAAACGCTATGCTAATTTACTTTCTGAACCTTCTAATGCGCTCCAGTCAGAGCTGTCATTATGACCCAAGTACAATGATGCTTCCAATCACATGGTTTCCTCTGCACGCGCTACAAACACATGCTGTTGTTTTCATTGCTGCTGGTGTTTTTATAGACACAGCTTTTGTCCAATTTTCTGGCGTTTTCACTACAATATTGTGGTAATTAGTATTTGTTAATCTCTATCAATAGGTTTTCTGAGAATGAAGTAATTCAAGGAAAATAAGGAGAAAGATCAAAAAAAGGCTTTTAGCTCAGTTGTTTAATGTAATTCAATGTAGAAAGATTTTAACATAACAATTACAGCACGGAAACAGGCCATTAGGCCCTTCTAGTCCGCACCGAACCAAACACCCCTCTCTAGTCCCACCTCCCTGCACAATGCCCATAACCCTCCATCTTCTTCTCATCCATATACCTGTCCAACCTTTTCTTAAATAATACAATTGACTCCGCCGCCACTATTTCTCCCGGAAGATCATTCCACACGGCTACCACTCAGCTACTAACAATTTGTTGTTAGTATTCATACAATCCAAGAAATATATTTAAGCAATTTACAACTATATCACATGCTATATTTTTTCAAATATTGCTAATTTGTCTTTTTTGTGCAGGGACATTCTATCCTGCTACATGGAGTGCATACGTCAATATTTATTTTGAATTCTATTGTTTTCTTACCAAATTTTCACTTTAACCTCCTGAAATGATGTAAATATATTTATGCTGTGTGTACAATATTGTAATTTAAAGGTGTAATTTGAATTTTGCTAGTTTATCTCACTACTATTAAAATTACATTCAGTGATATGTGGGAATTACAATTTATGAGAGACATTAGCACAAAAAGCACTGCTAAGGATTCTGTATGGTCTGGTATGGGAGGAGGTCTATAATGGGGTGGGATGAAACCAACCCTAATGATGCCACTGGAGATGGTTGAAGCAAGGACTATTGCAATATTTGAGACACATTTAGACAGATACATGTATAGAATAGTTTGAGGGGTATGGGCCGTATGTAGGCAGGTGGGACATTTTGGACAGCATGGGCAAGTTGGGCCAAAGGGCCTGTTTCCATGCTGTATGACGGTGACCTCAGGGTATTGCTTTACAGCCAATAAACAGCGTCTAATTGTGCCATTGAACTTCAATTTAAATCAAGAGTATAATGTCACAAGTGAAAGATTTATTTCTTACCTTAATTGTCATTGATATCAACATAGGTTTTCTGACAGAATCAGAATTTATTGTCATGAACAAGTCTTGAAATTCATTGTTTTGCAGCAGTATCACAGAGCAAACATTCATAATATAATTATTTTACACCATTACTATAAAAATGTAAAAATAATAGTGCATGAAAAGTAAGGCTGTGTTTTTGGTTCATTGATTATTCAGGAATCTGATGGCAGTGGGGAAGAAGCTGTTCTTGTGCTCAGCTTTAGGCTCCTGCACCTTTTTCCCAATGGTAGCAGAGTGAAAAGGGGATGGCCTGGGTGATGGGGGTCTTTGAGGGTAGAGGCTGCTTTTTTTTTTAAAGTTATTGCCTCATGTAGATATCCTTGATGGAGTGAAGTCTTCATGGTGCCCTCATAGTAGTTTGAGAGTCTTCGGTGGCATGCCAAATCTTCTCAGGCGCCTCACAAAGTATAGCCGCTGGTGAGCCTTTGTGATTACATCAATGTGGAGGTGCCAGGGCAGATTGTGGTGAACTGCTGTACACTCTTTAATCTGGCTCTGCCCCCTCCTGTGACTCTACCCATGGCTCCTCCCCCTTGACCTTGTATAAAGTCTCCATCACCATACCCCCTCCCCAGAAAGCCTGGGTGACAGCACAGGATGACTTTCAAGTTTATTGTAAATAACAGCCGATTGTTCTGTAACTCAATTCTTTTGAGTTGTTGATAATGCATCAATTTTATTTGCAATATTTTTTTCCAAAGATTGAACAACTCTTGAACCTGATCAGCTGGAGATAGACCCACAATCACTAGAAGCTTCAGACTGCTTTGAACACTGGCTACACTGCTTTGAGGTTTTTCTACAGAACTCCACCGGAGTCGTGGCCACAGAAGCAAACCAGCTGCACCTACTCTTCTCCAGGGTCGGACATTGAGTGTTCATGATTATCAGGGAAGCTTCAATGTACACAGAGGTAATGGACATACTCAAGGACAGTACAGGGAGAAAGTTAATGAAGTATATGCCAGGCACATGCTGGCTACCTACAGACAGTGGCCAGGTGAATTGAGCAATGAATTCCTCTAGGCCCTGTGTGAACTCGCACAGGCATGAAACTTCCAGTCGGAGTCGGCCGCCCAGAATACGAAGGATGTAATCCGGGATGCTTATGTTGTAGGCATCAACTCAGGAATCAGCCAGAGGCTACTCGAGCAGAGTAAGTTAAACTCAAGAGGGTGATCAACCTCATGAAATTACTGGAGATCGCCCTCTGTAACATGGAAGCATACTCAGCAAATGGCACGTGATCTGTACAGGGGCTGCCATCTTGGGACTCCGGTTCACAGGCCAGCAGCCCGCTATCATGTTCGATGAGTGAACCTACCACAGCCGCAGTCTCCCAGGAGCACCCAAAGTGCTACTTTTGAGGTCAACCAAAGCATCCCCAAAAATGCCCGGTGAAAGATGCAACGAGCTCAAAATGCAGAAAGAAGGGGCACTAAGCGAAGGTATGTCAATCAAAGCTGCCTACCAGGTCGAACACCACAGTGTGTGCAGCATGGGTGCCTCCATCTTGGCTGTCATTAACTTCTTGGGACAACCACCCTGCCACATGGGGGCTTGTAATGAAAGATTCTAACCGTAGTTTTTACTTTTGCAGCCTTTGCTTCTGCAAGGCTGAGAACCTGCTTGTGTTTTTAGAATCAGCAGACATAAGCTAAATTCCACCGATGGGCCAGAGATGCAATTATCTGACGAAAGGACATCTGTGTTCCAAGAACATTTAATTTTCCTGCTTGTTTTGGTCACAGACTGTCAGAGGCCTAGCCTTGATGCAAAATAAACTATTGTATTCAAAGTGATAAGCTGAAAATTACATTATTCGATAGAAGCCTAGCATGCTAGCTTGCTCGCTTATCTTTCTTGCTGTGCTGGGAATAGGTGCTTGGGTCAGCAGTTTTTGGGTAATATAAGTCATGGTTCCGCTGCTGAAGTTTGAGACTCTCCGAGAGGTGGCAACATCTCTCAGCAAGAAGAAGAACTTATACAGTCCAGCCAACGTCCTGGTTGGGGGAGGTGGAGAAGATGCTACCGGCGCCCTGACAACCTACTACAAGTGTGTAGTCTTTGCCTCGCTTCGGCAGTTGGGACCAGTCCAGGCGTTGATAAGTATAGTTGGGAAGGGCTTGCATATTGTAGTTTGAAATCAGCTTTTGAATTTGTAATAAACATTTGTATAAACTGAACTGCTCTCGGTGTGTGTGTCCATTTTCTTTTGGTAGCTCAAACACTGTGACCAATCTAAAATGAACAAAATGAGAGGTATAAGTTTAAACAAGACAGGGCTGCCATCTTGATGCCACCAACCTCTGGGGATAATCACGCCTCTGCTTAGGTGCCACCATTATGCTCCCAGACTATGATTCAGCATGGGCCAAACTATGAACCAACTCTAGCCTCTGTGGTGGTGGACCAAAGCAGTCCACATCAACTCTCCTGGTCTGTAATGGACATCTCAATCAATGATCAGGTGACAAGATGCCTTTTTGATAGGAGGAACACAGAGAGTTTTATCCACCCCAATATGGTGCAGCATTATTTCCTTAAAGGAAACGCCAGTAAGCTATAAAGTGGCCCTGGCCTCAAGGTCCCACTTAACCAAGAATCGCAGCTACAGTACCTTGATGCTGATCGTGCAGGGCTTGACTTACAGGAACTTTAAACACTTTATTAGGCCACAGCTCTGTGCACCAGTGGTGCTGGGTTTGGACTTTCAGTGACTCCTCAGGAGTGTCACAATGCAATATGATGGTCCCCTCACCCACCCCCACCATGGTTGGCAGCCTGCAGTTCATCAGCACGCCACCCCCACTGCCCCCTTCCCTTCCAGCCTAAATGACACATGGTCTCTCTACTCTCCGTATCAATCTCCCACCACTGTTTGCCAACCTCACCCCCAACTCTAAGCCAGTAGCTACAAAAAGCAGGCAAAATATTGAAGGGGACTGGGTATTTATTAAAGTGGAGATCTGGAAACTCCTGAATGAGGGGTTCATTAAGCCCAGTACGAACCAATGGAGAGCCCAAGTGGTGGTGATCAAGGATGGGGTTAAACATAGGATGGTGACCGGTATACACAGCTGGATGCATATCCCCCTCCCTTGCATTGCAGGCATGGTCAATCAAATTTCCCAATATTGTGTGTTCTCCACAATTGACCTGAAATCCACCTATCACCAGCTCCCCATCTGTCTGGAGGACTGCCAGTATACCGCCTTTGAGCCAGATAGCTGCCACTACCAATTCCTCAGGTCCCCTTTGGTGTTACCAATGGTGGCTCTATTTTCCAGCAGGAGATGGACCAGATGATGGACCAAAATGACCTTCGTGCCATCTTCCCCTACCTGAATAACATCACGATCTGTGGCCATAACCTGCAAGATTATGGCACCAACCGCCAGAAATTCTCACAACAGCCAAATGCCTAAACCACACCTACAACAGGAATAAACGTGTTTTCTGCACAGCCTGCCTGGCAATCCTCGGATGTGTTGTGGAGATTGAGGTTACTGGCCCCTGAACCCGAGCACACGCAGCCATTGCTAGAGCTCTCCCTTCCCCAAATCCTCAAGACCCTAAAAAGGTACCTGGGGTTCTTTTCATACTACGCCCAGTGCATGCCCATTTATGTGGATAAAGCTCACCCCCTTATCAAGTCCACATCTTTGCCCCTGACATGAGAGGCCTGTGCAGCCTTCAGTTGGATAAACGAGGTCATTGCAAAAACCGTAACGTATGTGGTGGATGAATCTGCCCAATTTCAGGTGGAGAGCGATGCGTCCAATTTTGCCCTAGCTGCCACTCTGAACCAGGCAGGTCAGCCAGTAGCCTTTTTCTCTCATACTCTCCAGGGTATTGAAATCTAATACTCCTCCATCGAGAATGAGACTCGGGCAATAGGTGAGGTGGTATAGCACTGGAGACTTTACCTGTCCAGCAGATGTTCTACCCTGCTCATGGATCAATAGGCTGTGGCAATTATGTTCAACAATAAACAGCAGGGTAAGATAAAAAATAATAAAATTTTGAGATGGAGGATTGAACTCTCCACCTTTTACTATGATATTCTGTATTGGTTGGGGGAAGCTCACTGAGCCCCCAGACTCCCTACCCTGTGAGACAAGTGCTAATGCCAAGATAGACCACCTTAAGACCCTCTACAATGACCTCCTCTGCCACCCTGTTGTCACTTCTTCAAATCTCGTAATCTGCTGTACTCCATCGAGGAGGTCAGAGACATGTCCAGGGACTGCCGGGTCTCCGTAGAGTGCAAACCGCACATTTACCAACCGGATAGGGCACACTTAGTGAAAGCTACACAGATATTTGAATGCCTGAATATGGATTTCAAGAGCCCCCTCCCCCCACCAACCGCAATGTGTATTCCATCACAGTCATCGATGAGTATTCACATTTCCTCTTTGCTATCCCTTGACCAGACAAGACTACCACCACAGTCACCAGGGCACTCCACAACTTGTTCATTCTATTTGGGTACGCATCATATGTCCACAGTGACCAGGGGTCCTCAATCATGACCGATGAGCTGTGCCAATACCTGATGGCCAGAGGTATCGCACCAGCCGGACCACTAGTTATAACCCCCAAGGGAACAGCTAGGTAGAGAAGAAGAATGCTACTGTGTGGAAGGCCATCCCCTTAAGTCTAGGGGGCTGCCTGTCTCTCACTGGCAGGAGGTCCTTCCCGAGGTGATCCACATTATTAGGTTGCTGCTATGTACTACCACCAATGCTACCCCTCACAATCTAATTTTATCCTTCCCCAGGAAGTCCACATCAGGGACCACTCTGCCATCCTGGTTGATGTACCCAGGGCCAGTCC
The DNA here is from genome assembly GCF_036971445.1 of Narcine bancroftii. NCBI lineage: Eukaryota > Metazoa > Chordata > Chondrichthyes > Torpediniformes > Narcinidae > Narcine > Narcine bancroftii. Next base: position 103,067,536 of record NC_091473.1, read on the forward strand.
TGCTATAGAAGCAGGTGAGGGGCCATAAAACCGACCCACTGGTCGAAAGGGACCAGTTCCTCCACTCAAGCCCCCAATACACGTATGTGGCCTACCTGGATGGCTGCGAGGGAACTGTCTCCATCCAGGACTTTGCATGTGCGGTGGGTGGGGGTGGAACACCCAAGGAGCATACCCACCAAATCACATCGTCCCCACCAAATCACATCCTCCTCTCTCATGGACACGCACTAAATACCATGGCAACCTAACCCCGCCCCAGTCACTCTGGTCGAACTTCTACACCCCCAGCAGGTTGACACAGCATTGGAGGTCCAGAAAGAATCTATGGCCCAAGCTACAGCAGTGCAACCGACTCTCTGCCAGTCTCAATGGAAGACCAGACTGCCGGATAGATTTAACCTCAAAGACTTTTCTAAGTCTTTGTGTCCCACATCATCTCACTGGACAAAAAAAAACAAAGGGTGAATGTGGTGAACTGCTGTACACTCTTTAATCTGGCTCCGTCCCATCCTGTGACTGGACCCATGGCTCCTCCCTCTTGACCCAGTATAAAGGCTCCAACAACACCACCACCCCTCCCCAGAAAAGACTGGGTCACAGCACAGGATGACTTCCAAGTTTATTGTAAATAAAAGTCTATTGTTCTGTAACTCAATGCCTTTGTGTTATTTATAGTGCATCACAGATCCTCAGAGAATTTGAAGTTCTTGACCCTCTACTACTGAGCCCTCGATCAAGACTGGATTATGCTCCCCCCAACTTCCTTCTGAAGTCCACAATCATCTCTTTAGTTTTGCTGATGTTGAGCACAAGGTTATCATTACACCATTGAACAAGCTGATTTACCTCCCTCCTGTCCACTTCCTCATTGCCATTTGTGATTATGCCGACAACTGTGGGGTCAGTGGCAAATTTATAGATAGTATTGGAGTTATGCCTGGCCACACAGTCATGGGTGTATAGTGAGTAGAGCTGTGGGCTAAGCACATATCCTTGGGGTGCACCTGTGTTGATAGTGAGGAGGAGATGTTGTTTCCAATTTCGACTTACTATAGTCTTTCAATGAGAAACTTAAGGATCCAGTGGCAGAGGGGGGATACAGAGGCCTAGAGTTTGTAGCTTTTTGACATGACTGAGGGGATAATGGTATTGAAGGCCAAGCTGTAGTCTATGAAGAGCAGCTGTATGTATGAATTGCTGTTTTCGAGGTGATCCAAAGCTGAGTGGAAAGCCAGCAATATTACATCTGCTGTGGAGCGATTGTAATGATAGGCAAATTGCAGTGGTTCCAGATCTTTGCTTAGTGTGACAGAGTATATAGAAATAGTTTTGGGAGATAAAATGGGAAAGGTTTGTTAGAGTAGATCACATGCAAACACTTTAAAACAGATCTTATTTTAAATACTGGAGACACAGTGGCTTCTCACATCTTTTTTGCAAGAGCTTTGAAGAGTGCTCCAGAGACGTCACTAATGGATTATTGTTTATCAAGGCAAAAGATGAAAGAGCAGGCTGGAGCTGCTATTGTCTGCAGGAGAGTTTTGCTGTTGTAAGAGTGTCATGTGGTTTTGCAAGCAGAGAGAGTCAAACAGACTTTCTCTCAGTCTCAGTGAGAGAGAGAGTGTTGACGGTGTTACAACCAGCAAGAAGTTGCTGGGACTGAAACAGGACAAGCTGGCAAGTTTTTGGAAGACAGCCTGGTTGAAGCCCTTTTGATTCATGCAAGAGGAAAGGACTGGCTGTCTATTGTTTCACTTGGAATAAGAAACAGAAAGGAACTTTGTGGTGACCTGAAAGAAAGATGTTATCATCTGGAAAATACTGATGGGGCAAGTTTTGTCAGCAAGACACTGAGGTGACTGATCGAAGTACATCAGTTGTGGATGTCCTGGAACAACACATGTCTCTCAGAAAACCAACAAGAACCTTCCTGAGCAGTAACCATTTACCTTTCAGGCACTAAAGCCTGATGAACTTTATACATTTAAATTCTGTGCACAGTATACGAATTGCCTGCAACCAGTAAACTTAGAGGAATAAGAAGTGAGATTGGACTGTGAACCAAAGAACTTTTCTGAACTTGCACATTACATACACGTGCGCTTAGAATTAGAAGGGGGTTAAGTTAGGTAAAGTAAGTTAATAGGGATAAGTTAAAGTGTAATTTTGTTTTCATGTTTAAAGATAATTAAAATCAACTTTTGTTTAAGTAACCATTTGTCTTGGTGAATATCTATTGCTGCTGGGTTTTGAGATCCTCTGGGCTTGTAACATTAGGTACATATTAATTCTGGCCATGACCAGCCTCTTCAAGCATTTCACCACAGTAGAAGTTGGTGCTATTGGGCGGGAGTCATTGAGGCAGCTCATACTACTCTTCTTGGGTACTGGGATGATTGATGCTCTTTTGAAGCAGGTGGGAACCTCTGACTGCCTCCGAGAGGTTGAAAATATCCATGAACACTAGTTGGTTGGCACAGATTTTCAGTACCCTGCCAGGTATGCTGTCAGGGCCTGACACCTTGCAAGGATTCACCCTCTTGAATGATGTTCTGACAATGCCCTCAGAGACAGATATCACAGGGTCCTCAGCCTTTGCAGAGATTCTAGTAGGCACTGTTTGGTTCTTCTCAAAGCAGGCATAGAAGGTGTTCAGCTCATCAGGTAGTGAAACATCAAAGCTGTCTATAGTGTTCACCTTCTCTTTGTAGGCTGTAATGGTCATAACTGGATGTATGTCTTATGAGACATCTATTAGATGAGATTCAACTTTAGTGCCATTGTGCTAAATACAGATACAAAGCCAATTAAATGCAATTAACATCTAACAAGACGTACAAAAAATAGTGCTATTTACAAATAACTGTGAATAAAAGCAAGAGCTACAGCAAACAAACAAGTATAAAAGTATTGACAGTACAATATGGGTACAATACAGTTCAGCTCTGTGATGTAAGGTTCAGTACAGTCACAGACTCAGGAAAGAAGCTCTGCCTGAGCCTGATATTTTGGGACCACAGGCTCCTGTAGCGACTACTGGGTGGAAGGAGAGTGAAAAGACCATAGTTAGGGTGAGATACATCCTTGATGATGCTTTTTGCCCTGCCCAAGCAGTGTTTCTGATAGATGTTCTCAATGGTGGGGAATTGATGCCGATAATCCACTAGGCAGTTCTTGCCACACACTGGAGTGCTTTATGGTCCAATATGAGACGGTTGCCCTACCACACTAACGAGCCATAGGTGAGTACAATGGTATAAAGGTAAAAATACATCAGTATCCTGGGAAAGGTGTGGGCTTCTTAATGAACTGTAGGAAGTAAGGGTGCTGTTGTGCCTTTTTGATCAGGATGGAGGAGTTCAGGGGGCCATATCACAAATGCAGAACCATATTTGACTTTCAGAATGAACTTGATAAGGTTCCATGATCCTGGAAGCTCGCAAACTTTATTGAGATTGCTGGTGACATGATTGCTTCTATTTGCTGTTTATGCAAAAATCCATTTGAATTTTTAAAAAATTTTATTTATCAGGTTCTTTTTCTTTATTTTTAAAATATTTGTATTGAGCTTATCATATAAGCATAAATGCAGAATTAACAATTACATAATAATTAATTTGCGTACAAGTAAGCACGCATGCACAAAAAGCCAATGAGAAAAAAGTAGATAAAACTACATCAATAATTGCTTATAATACATCAAAAATATTTTATTGAAATGATCTGTGACCACGTTAAACCCATTTGTTGAAATAACTTGTATAAAATAAAGCAAAAGAAAAAGACTAATCCTAATCTATCCCCTCTCTTGAATCAAGGTTATCTTATAAATTAATTTTAAAAATCAATAATGTGGAACCACTGGTGACCCCCGGAGAACAGGCAATGAATCACCGGAACATATAATAATTTTTAATTTTTCCAATGATAAAAAAAATTCTACATCTATCAGATTCTTACACTGATGGGGTTTTTTTTGCCAGAACCTAGATAGAGTGTTTTGTTGGGATTCCCACTGGAAAAATATTGGAAACTCTCTTGTTTCAATTAACTTAAATTGAATGTGTAGGGACGTTAGTCACTGTATCAACAATTCACTCAGTGTGCATAACCATATAAAATTGTCCTCTACAATGCCATCATCTATTTTAAACTTGCTATCTCAATGAAGAATGTATTTGCACCCCTAGGTGTCTCCCTGCTTCCAGCTTTTCATTGAATATATTAACCATATAACCATATAACCATTTACGGACCCTTACTTTTCTTGTTTGTCTTAAAATGAATAATTTCTCACTTTTCCTAATTATTTTCATAATTCTTGAATCCTTTAGATTCTAAAATTACTCTGGCCAAACCCATATAATAAGAATAAAGTGATATAATTTGTAATGGCAACATGGATAATTTACCCTAACTTGGTTTTTTGTCCGTGAGTCATCTTTCCACCCAGGTAGTTATATTTCTTCATTCTAAAGCCTGAATGATTGTATCCAACATGCTGAAAATATTTATTTATTTTAGGGGATTGATTCCAAGGCCAGTGTTAATTATTGCTCATGCCTAACAGCAATTGAGAAGAAAGTGATGAGCAATCTGCCTAGGCTAAGGCAGCCTATTTAATAAAAATACTCTCACCATGTTAAGGAGAGGGTGTTTCAGGATTTAGACTCATTGACAATGGAGGAGCAAGTCAAGAAGGTTTACAACTTGGAGGAGAACCTGCAGATGTTATCTTGAGCCTGTACATCCTGCTGTCAAAATAAACTGGTGTACACCTGCGGTCACCTTGTAGATAAGACAATAGACAATAGACAATGGAGTATGCCATTCGGTCCATTGAGCCAGCTCCACCATTCATTTAGATCGTGGCTGATCTTCCACTATCAGTACCCTGTCCCTGCCTTCTCCCCATAACCCTTAATTCTCATGTCCACAAGAACCTTATCTAATTCCCTCTTGATCTTATCCAAAAAACCTGCCTCTACTACCTTCTGCAGCAAAGCATTCCACAGGCCAACAAATCTCTGGGTTAAAAAAAATTCTCATCTCTGTCCTAAAGGGCCTTCCCTGCATTCTTAAACTATGGCCTCTAGTCCTAGCTACCCCGAACATCGGGAGCATGTAATCAGTTCCTATCGTGTCCAATCCCTTAATAATCTTATATGCCTCAATCATATCTCCCTCATCCTTCTAAATTCCAACATATACAACCCCAGTTTATCCAACACTTCAGAATACATCAATTCTCCCATCCCGGGAACTAACCTTGTGAATCTATGCTGCACTCCCTCAATACTAAGAATGTCCTTCCTCAAATTAGGAGACCAGAACTGGACACAATACTCCAGGTGTGGTCTCACCAGGGCCCTGTAGTCTTTTCCCCTATTTATGAAGGCTAACATTTGCCTTTTTCACAGCTTGTTGAACCTGCATGCTAGCTTTTAATGAATAGACACTTTCAGGTGGCCAAAATCCCCCGATGTAAAGCTGCATATTATGCCCATATGCGGCTGTTGGGAGGCCACTTGAAAGCACAGAAGGTGCATGCGAGGCAAACTTTGTAAGCCTCCTCCAGGAGGGATAATGTCCGGAGCACTGAAATCCCCCCTGGCACCTGAATGCAGCCGCCTGAAAGCTGCTGCTAAGAGGATGACAATCAGCTGGCGAGCGCCTGACAGACTCCCTCCCCGCTGACGTCAGGACGGGGGTGGCCGGCGCAGGCTGCCCCATACTGATTCCACTTTCCCGCTCTCTCCCCACAGCCCTGCACAGCTGCCCCACAGTATGGGGACTGATACAGGGCTGTGGGGAGAGCACGGGGCAGTGGGATCAGTGCGGGGATCGACATGGAGCTATGGGGAGAGAGCGGGGAAGTGGGATCAGTATGGGGACAGCCCACGCTGGCCGCCCCATTGTTGACAGCCTGCGCTGGCTGCCCCAGCTCTGACAGCCAGCCACCCCAACCCTGACAGCCCGAGGGGACAGGAGCCGGAGTGCACTCTGAGGTGCCTTCCATGCAGATGTCCCTTTCAGATGGCCAGCACAGTGCTTTCAGCACTGCCACCTGAATGACCATTCCACAGGTCTGAATCCATTTCTGTAGGTGCATTCTTGGCAGAGAATGTACCTGAAAAAGCCTAATGATGTATAAGTACCCCTACATCACATTGCACTTCCCCAATCCCTAACTTGACTCCATTTAAATAATAATCTACCTTTCTGTTCCTGCCACCAAAGTGGATAACCTCACATTTATCCATATTAAACTGCATCTTCCATGCATCTGCCCACTCATCTAACCTGTCCAAGTCCCCTGCATTTTCCTGACATCCTCCTCACACTTCACACTGCCACCAAGTTTCGTGTCATTTGCAAATTTGCTAATGTTATTTATAATCCCCTTATCTAAATCATTAATATATATGAAAAACATCTGAGGACCCAGCACCGAGCCCTGCGGGACCCCACTTGTTATATCCTGCATTCCTGAAAGTGACCCGTTAATCCCTACTCTTTGTTTCCTATCTGTCAACCAATTTTCTATCCATGTCAGCATCTTACCCCTAATACCATGCTCTCTGATGTTGTCTAATAATCTCCTGTGCAGGACCTTATCAAAAACCTTCTGAAACACCACATCCACTGGCTCTCCCATCTCCATCCTCATCACATCCTTGAAAAATTTCAGAAAGTTAGTCCAGCATAATTTTCCCTTCAGAAATCCATGCTGACTTGTAATTATACTATTATTTCTGTCTAAGTGTTCTGTTATTTCTTCTATTATAAAAGATTCTAATATCTTCCCCACTACTGACGTCAGTCTAACCAGTCTGTGATTGCCTGTTTTCTCTCTCCCTCCCTTCTTAAAAAGTGGCACAACGTTAGCCACCCTCCAATCCACAGGCACCTCTCCTGAATCTATAGAACATTGGAAAATGTCGACCAATGCATCCACAATTTCAAGAGCAACCTCCTTAAGCACCCTGGGATGCAGTCCATCAGGCCCTGGGGACTTATCAGCCTTCAGTCCATTCAATTTACTCAAGACAGATGATTCTGAATCTGGATTTCCATCATTTCTTCCATTACTGTTAGAATTTCTATCAATTCCTTTAATAACGCAGGACCTCTACCCCCTATCTGACCTTTACTTGTATTTTCCTAGGTGAACACAGATCCAAAGTATCTGTTAAACTCGTCAGTCATAGCCTTGCTTCTCACAATAATTTCACCCATTTCTTCTTTTAAGGGCCCAATTTTAGTCCTAACTATTTTTTTCCTCTTTACTTACCTAAAGAAGCTTTTTATTATCTCTTTTTACATTAATGGCTAGTTTACCCTCATATCTCATTTTTTTCCTCCCATATTGCTTTCTTAGTTATCTTCTGTTGCTCTTTGAAGGTTTCCCAATCCTCTTTGCTATATTATACTTCCTCTCCTTGGTCTTGATACTGTCCTTGACTTCCTTTGTCAGCCACGGTTGCCCTTTGCTCACCTTAGAACATTTTTTCCTCTTTGGAATGAACTGGTCCTGTACCCTCTGAAAAATGCCCAGAAATACCTGCCACTTTTGTTCCACTGTTCTTCCATTGTATTTTGGCAAGGTCCTCCCTTATGACTGCATAATCCCCTTTATTCAATTGTTATATTGATACTTCCAACATTCTTTCCTTCTCTCTTTCAAATTGCAAATTAAAAATTACCACTATTTCCTAATGGCTCCCCTACTTCAAGGTCTCTTATAAAATCCACATTGTTACACAACACCAAATCCAGAATTGTCTTTCCCCTGGTGGGGTCCATCATGCGCTGCTCTAAGAATTTATCCCGATGACATTCTTTAAACTCACTTTCATGCAATCCCGCACCAACTAGATTTTCCCAGTCTACCTGCATGTTGAAATCCCCCATAACAATTGTATCATTACTATTTTAACATGTCATTCTTATCTCCTGATTTATTCTGCCTCCTATATCCAAGGTACTGTTTGGGGCCCTTGCAATTTCTCAACTCTATCCAAACAGACTCTACTCCACCTGCTTTTATGTCACTCCTTTTAAGGGACTGAAAATCATTCCTCACCAACAGAGCCACTCCACCCCCTCTACCCACCTGTCTGTCTTCTCAATAGGACATATACCCTGGAATATTAATTTCCCAATCCTGGCCCTCCTGCAACCATGTGCCCATTATTCCTATAACATCATACCCTCCAATATGCAGTTGAGCCTCATGCTCATCCATTTTATTTCTTATACCCCGTGTGTTCATGTATAATACCTTTAATCTGTTACTCCCCACACCCCTCACCTTGTTACCTGATGCACTTGGCCATACTCTGATCTCTTTCTGCTCCTTTTAATTTCACTGCCTATCTGAACTTTTCCCATTTTCTCTTTCCTATCCATTGCTCTATCACTCAGGTTCCCATTCCTCTGCCAAATTAGTTTAAACCATACCCAACACCTCTTTTGGGTTCAGGTGTAACCCGTCCTTCTTGTGGAGTTCATGCCTCCCCAAAAAGAGATCCCAATGGTTTAAGAATTTGAAACACTGCCTTCTGCATCAGCCCCTCAGCCACACATTCATTCGCCTTCTCCTTCCATTTTTTTCCCCCACTTGCACTTGACACAGGTAGTAATCCAGAGATCATTAACTTCAAGGTCCTGTCTCTTAGCTTCCATCCTAACTCACTGTAATCCCTCTTCTGGACTTCCTCCCTTTTTTAAAAATCTGTCATTGGTACCCACATGTACCAAGACATTAGACTGCTCACCTTCTCCTCTCAGAATACTCTGGACCCAACTTGAGATATCTTGCACCCTGGCACCTGGGAGGCAACACCATGCGGGTATATCTATCAGGCTCACAAGCTATGTTTGCAATAATAAGTGAGTTTCTTGTGTGTAATTGGAGCTCCCTGACAATGGAGTCCCCTGTGACCACTACATTCTTCTTCCTTCCCTTCTGCACCCAGCACCGGGTTCAGTGCCAGTGACTTGGTCACTGTGGCCATCCTCTGTCAGGTCATCCCCCTCAACACCATCGAATGCAATATACCTGCTGCTGAGAGGAATGGCCACAGAAGAGCTCTTCACTATCTTGACTTTCTTCTTCCCTCTCCTGATAGTTGCCCACTTACCTGACACCTCTAATCTAGGGGTAACTATCTCCCTGTACATCCTATCAATTACCTCTTCATTCTCCCTGACAAGCCGCAGATCATCAAGCTGCAACTCCATCTCCCTAATGTGGTCCTTAAGGAGCTGCATGCCGGTGCCCCCAGTGCAGGTGTGACCTTTGGGGAGGGTGAAGGTCCCATCAACCATCTCCTCATTCTCTCTAACAAACTATAGGTCATCAAGCTACAGTTCCAGTTCCCCAATGTAGTCTTTAAGGAACTGCATCTTGGTGCACCTGGGAGGGTGGAAGTCACCCATGGATCCCACATCTGACACCCAGAACAGAGCACTAACCCCATAGGCATGATTCTGAATTCTATATTAAACTTATTAAGAAAGGCAAATAATACAGCTTACCTTTCTCCTTGCCTGCTTTCGCCGAAGTCTGTTGAGCTAAAGCCTGGAAGACCCAAGTCCCACTTCTTCACTGTGTCACTCACTCACTGGGCCACTCCTTGTTCCTCCCCTCCTCTTATTGGTCCCTTACCAATTAAACCTGACCGGTAATTAAACTTCATGTACTTGCTGCCCTGTCGCTCAGCCAATGGACCTCCTCTTCAATCTCCTCGATGTTTCACAGTGTAGCTCCGTGCACCAATATTAGAGTGAATGTGTTAATCAAGCTATGTTTGCAATAATAAGTGAGTTTCTTGTGTGTTATTGGAGCTAGCATGTGAGCGGAGAATATTCCATTCTGCCCATAAATGTGTTTTTGGGTATCAGAGATTGAGTAATTTATTCCAAGCTTCTGACCTGCGCTTCTAGCGACAGATTGGTCCAGTTGAGTTTTGGGTCGGAAGTCATGCCCAGGACCTTGCTGATGCAAGAAGCAGTCATGGTAATGCCATTGAATAGAAAGAATAGACACACTCTCTCTTGTTTGAGATGGTATTAGCCTGATGTTTTGTAGCAAATATTAGCCATTGATTCATATTGTTTAGGTCTTGTGGTGTCACTGACTTGATGCTGTATTCTTTATTTCTTTCTAAGCTGTGGTAAATCAATGTCATGACAAATGATGACCTCATTGTGAGTTCCCAGTACCTTAGAATTTAAAATGGATAGTGATGAGGATTAACCCCTTACAGGAGATGTTGGGGAGGTCAAACTAAGATCCCCCCTGCCTTTTTATTAATAATACACTAGCTTGATTCATGATCCTCGAAGCACTTTTCTCTGCCCTCAGGGTGACAAGTCAGAAGATGAAGTATGGTTTACTTGCAGAGCATCTTCCAGAACAGATTGCCTGTGAAGTGGAGGGTGTCTTAGTGGATCCGGATGGTAATCTCCTATATGACATGCTTAAGGACCCTGTTGAAGGCAATTTTTTGGAAACAGTGGTTTCTTCGATGTTTACTTTGTCATGTCCAAGAGCATTTGCTGAGTATCTTTCAGATGTCCACCCTCGATCATGCTGACCTCATTATGGCTTTTTCCCCTAGTCAACAGGAGTAAATGGAACTGGAACAATTGCTTACTGTGCCTTATGAAGCTCCGGCACCTTTTCAATCGAAGATAATTGAGTTGGAGCAGCAAATTGCAACACTGACTATGCAGGATCAGGCTTTGGGCATGCAACGGATTTGGTGCATGCAGAGATTTGGTGCCGCTGCCTGGTCCTGTCAGCCACCTTGTGACTTATACAAATGGCAGTTGGGAAACGACCAGGTCTGGCAATAGAGGGAACTGCTGCCTATTAGCACATCAGCTCACATCTTTTCCTCAAGGACCATCTCTCAGGTGTTCAATTTCTTGTCAATTCTGGTGCAGAGATTTCTGTGATCCCTCAAACCACAGAGGAATGCAGACACCCCAATATGCCATGTGTTCTTTCAGCCGCAAATGATTCTCATATTCAAACATATGGCCAGTGGTTAGTCATGTTGGATTTTAGTCTCCACAAACCTTTTCGATGGGTTTTCGCAATTGCGAGTGTGGCAAATTCCATTTTGCGAGAGTATTTCTTGTCACGTTTTTCTTTATTGGTGGATTTGAAAAATCGCTGTGCCATGGACCACAGCTCTTGTATGCAAGTGAGCTCCTTTTGTCGTCACGCTAATATCCCACTGACTCCTGTCCTTTCTGAGCCTTGCACAAGAGACTTGGAGTCCTCTGGTCGTAGCTTGGGCCTGCAAATTACCCCCAGACCATCTTAAAATCACAAATTTGAAATTTGACCACATAGTCCACAGATCTGTCACTTGTGGGGCTTCTCCGTTGCATATGGTTCCAAAATAATCTCCTGGGGATTGGTTACCTTGTGGTGATTATTATCGTGCCCTGAACAATTCCACCGTGGCTGACCAATACAACATTTCCAATTTACAAGACTTTTCAGCAAACCTTCATGGCAACCATGTATTTGCAAAAATAGATCTAGTACATGCTTACTATCAGATTCCACTTGAGCCTTCTGATGTTGCGACGATGGCAGTAATTACCCCTTTCAGCACATATGAGTTTCTACGAATGTCGTTCACTCAGACCACATGGATCACATTCTGGCTGGCCTCGATTTTGTGTTTGTTTACATCGACGATATTCTGGTCGCAAGCGTGGATGAAGAGAGCACAAGTGCCACCTTATCTCATTGTTTCAGAGGCTTGATGAGCTTGACATTGTGATCAATCCAGTAAATGTGTTTTTGGCAATGTTGATCTTATATTTTTGGGACATAAAGTTATGCAACATGATATTTTGCCTGATGAATCAAAAGTGAGAAATTTGAGAATTTCCTACACCCATTACTTTTGCCTGGTTGCGATGTTTTTTAGTTATGATGAATTTTTATCTCCAATTTCTGCCAAATGCTGTAGCATCTCTATTACCTCTAATTGAACTACTAAAAGGATCCAATAAGTTTGTGACCAAAAGACCATTTAACTTTGGAAGATGATGCTGTGTGTTCTTTCAATGATGTGAAGACTGTGCTTGCTAATGCTATGATGCTTGTACATCAAAAGTCCAACACTTTGCTCTCTCTTACCACAAAAAGATCTGTCAATGCTGTGGGAGCAGTGTTAGAACGTCGAGTCCATGGGCAATTGGAACCTCTTGGATTTTTTTTCAGCCAAGCTATCACCGGCTCAGGCAAAGTATAATACACTTGGTCGTGAACTCTTGGCCATCTGTCTCGCAGTGTAACATTTTTGCTCTTTAATGGAAGGTCGTCCTTTCACCATTTATACAGAGCACCAGCCTCTTACGCATACTGTGAGTACAAGCACACATCTCTACTCACCCAGAAAGATTCAGCACTTGGACTTAGGACTATAGAACGTTGCAGCACAAAAAATAGGCCATTCGACCCTTCTGGTCTCTGCTGACCAATAAAATTAACTAGTCTCACTGACCTGCTCTCTCATTCCACATTCTAACCACTTTCCCCTAATGTTCCCCTTATACCTCTCCCCTTTCAGCCTAAAGCTATGACCTCTCGTATATATTTCCCCCAATCTAAGTGGAAACGTCCTACTCACATCTACTCTGTCTATACCCCTTATAATCTTATAAACTTCTATTAAGACTCCCCTGATTCTTCTTCGTTCCAAGGAGTATAGTCCTAATCTGTTTAATCTTTCCCTGTAACTCAACACCTGAAGACCTGGCAACACCTTCGTAAATCTTCTCTGTACTTTTTCAATCTTATTAATATCATTCCGGCAGCTGGGTGACCGGAACTACATACAATATTCTAAGTGTGGTATCACCAATTACTTGAATAACTTCAACATAACATTCCAATTTCTACACTCAGTACTTTTGTTTATAAAGTCTAAGATGCCAAAAACTTTCTTTGCAACCCTGTCCACATGCGACTCCACTTTCAGGGAACAATGTCTATGTATTCCCAGATCTCTTTGCTCCTCTGCACTCCTCATTTACTGTGTACATCCTATCCTGATTCACTCTTCCAAAGTGCAACACCTCACACTTGTCTGCATTAAATTCCATTAGCCATTTACTGGGTCAATTTCCCAGCTGGTCCAGATCCCCCTGCAAGCTTTGAAAATCTTCCTCACGCCTCCTATCTTTGTGTCATCAGCAAATTTGCTGATCCATTTCACCACGTTATCATTTAGGTCATTTATATAGATAACAAACAATAATGATCCTAACACAAATCCCTGAAGCATACCACTCAACACAGACCTCCAGTCTGAGAAGCAACCATCTACCACCACTCTGTTTCCTTCCACCAAGCCAATTTTGAATCCAGTTTGCAACCTCTCTATGTATACCTAGTGTCCTAGCCTTCTGAACCAACCTCTCATGTGGAACCTTACTGAAGTCCATATAGACAACATCCACATCTTTTCCCTCATCAAATTTCTTGGTAACTTCCTCAAATCACTCTACAAGATTTGTTAAACATGACCTACCATGCACATATCCATGCTGACTGTCCTTAATCAGCTGATGATGGTCCAAATAACTATATATCATATTTCTCAGAAATCCTTCAAATAATTTACATATTACCGACATCAGGCTCACTGGCATATAATTGCCTGGTTTACTCTTGGAGCCCTTCTTAAACAGCGGGACAACACGAGTCACCCTCCAATCCTCCAGCACCTCCTCCATAACTAAGGACATTTTGAATATATCCACTAAGCGGCACTGCAATTTCAGCACTTGTCTCCCTCAAGGTGTGTGGGAATATCATATCCAATCCAGGGGATTTGTCTACCTGGATTTGTTGCAAGAATTGCATCTTCTCTTGATTGGACTTCTACATATTGACTTCATCCTACAATTTTCATTGGGCATACGGCACATCTGAGGAAAACCGAATGCCGTGGCCAATGTCCTGTCGAGGCGCGACATTGATGCCTTACATAAAACTACTGCCATCGATTTCACTACCATGGATCATGTACAGCACACCGATCCAGATCTCATCCAGTATCACCGGATCAACTCTGAACTCCATCTTCAAGATGTGACCCTGGATGAATCGGGTGAAAAGTTAGTTGGTGATTTTTCCACAGGAAGGCCTGGGCCTTTTGTACCAGCAGCCATGAAGTGGGAGATTTTTGAATCTCTTCACAATCTATTGCTTCCTGGTAGAAGAGCATCAATCAAACTAGTTACAGAATGTTTTACCTGGCCTCATGTTAAACTGGATCTTGGATTATGGGCAAGGACCTGCTTGCTGTGTCAACGCTCTAATGTGCCAGATACACAAAATCCAAGGTGGGGGATTTTGTTGTTCTGGATTCCTGGTTCCAGCACATGCACCTAGATTTGATAGGCCTGCTTCCACATCTCAGGGATATACTTACCTGCTCATGTTTGAAGACTGGACTACAAGGTGGCGGTAGGCCATTCCTATCTCTGACATTTCTGTGGAGATGGTTGCTAGGGCTTTCATGGATCATTGGATTCCATCTTTTGGTATTCTGGTCACTATTACAATGGATCGAGGGTCTCAGTTCAAGTTGTCATGGTTCTGAGCTCTCACTGATCTTCTGGGGACGACCCATATTTGCACTACAGCTTACCATCCCAGGCCAAAGACTTCGTTGACTGTTTCTATCGACATTTGAAGGTGGTATTAACAGCAGATGGTGATGCATCTATCTGGAGTGAATGTTTGCCCATGGTTCTCCTCGGAGTGTGTACTGCTGTGAAGGCAGATCTTGGATGAATTGAACTCATATTCTCCTCCTCCTGATGAAGGCAAGTATGCAACCATGATAGTGTAATGCAGACAGGGCTTGTTTTATTTGTTGATAAGTTGCAAATGGAATTGAACTGTTCAACCATTAACAAAAACCACCACTTCTGACCTTTATGATGCAATGAAGGTTCCTGATAAATGAGTGGAAGATGGTTGGGCTGGGGACATGGTTGTGAGGAACCCTTACTTGACCTGGGTTGAGGATGATTGAAATATTGTTTGGATATCCAAGTATACAAGTTACAGGAATATATTTCCAGTTCCACAAGTTCCAACTGAGGAGGGTTCCATTTCCATTTCACCCAACAGATATCCAGTACACACTCTCTCTTGCACTTGTACTACAGCTCAAATTTAGGGCTTGTCATTTGAGTTGTAGCTCGATAATGATGCTGCTGAAGATGAACCATATTCACAGTAGCATTATCAAGGATAATCTGCCACTTATCATTTTTTTTTCCCCAATGGTAAAAATTAATGAGAATTTGAAGGAAGCTGCAAATGAAAACTATCGTAGGAAGGAAGATTACAGAATATTCTGGGAATGCAGCTATAGATTTCTGTTAACCTTCTCTTCCACTTCTACCACATATTAATTCTCAATAAAGCAGGTTATTAAAATTTCGGATGAGAAGTTGGTTTGCTTTTGGACACCATTTATCGACATGTTTGAATTGTGTGACAGGAGGGAGAGAATCTGTTTCAAGGTGAGGAGTTGGACTTTGACCCCATAATCCAGGTAAAGTTCAGAATCAGATAGTTGTGGTGATAGTACGTGCTTCACTTTGAAGTACAAACTAATCGATACAACCAAAATTGAGGACAAGGTGTGTTGAGCAATGGAGGTATCTAATGCCACAAAGGCATGTTATTACAGCCCAAAAAAAGATATAACTTTTGTCATATTATAAACTTAGAGTGGAATATCATCTCTGCCCATCTGGAAGATGTTGTTTATGTTGACATAAGGAACTGAATGTCCTTGCAGCTTCTCTGGTTTTCTCACTATAATTCTGGCAAAAGTAACAGGGATTTCATTGTAATGTGATGGAGCAACATATGCTCCATATGAATTCAACATGTAGAGTTTCAGAGCCAATACTCAATTATATTCAATTCAGATCTAAGTCATCCCATTTGTGTAGGGTGGATAGGAGGGGTGTTGAACGCTGAATCAATCAAAGGGAACTTGCAGCCCAATGAATATATAAGTATTGATTATTTGTAGAATGTGTTAACTGCCGTCGATGTTCTTTGTTTTACATATGAATATATGAATTCAGAACAGGCTCTGTGACCTTGCTCCATAACATAATGAGATCATAATTGATCTGATTGTAAACTCAACTCTGCATTCCTATCTCTTCTTTGGCTTGGCTTTGCGGACGAAGATTTATGGAGGGGGTAAATGTCCACGTCAGCTGCAGGCTCGTTTGTGGCTGACAAGTCCGATGCGGGACAGGCAGACACGGTTGCAGCGGTTGCAGGGGAAAATTGGTTGGTTGGGGTTGGGTGTTGGGTTTTTCCTCCTTTGCCTTTTGTCAGTGAGGTGGGCTCTGCGGTCTTCTTCAAAGGAGGTTGCTGCCCGCCGAACTGTGAGGCACCAAGATGCACAATTTGAGGCGATATCAGCCCACTGGCGGTGGTTAATGTGGCAGGCACCAAGAGATTTCTTTAGGCAGTCCTTGTACCTTTTCTTTGGTGCACCTCTGTCATGGTGGCCAGTGGAGAGCTCGCCATATAACACGATCTTGGGAAGGCGATGGACCTCCATTCTGGAGACGTGACCCACCCAGCGCAGATGGATCTTCATCAGCGTGGACTCGATGCTGTCGACCTCTGCCATCTCGAGTACTTCGACGTTAGGGATGAAAGCGCTCCAATGAATGTTGAGGATGGAGCGGAGACAACGCTGGTGGAAGCGTTCTAGGAGCCGTAGGTGATGCCGGTAGAGGACCCATGATTCGGAGCCGAACAGGAGTGTGGGTATGACAACGGCTCTGTATACGCTTATCTTTGTGAAGTTTTTCAGTTGGTTGTTTTTCCAGACTCTTTTGTGTAGTCTTCCAAAGGCGCTATTTGCCTTGGCGAGTCTGTTGTCTATCTCGTTGTCGATCCTTGCATCTGATGAAATGGTGCAGCCGAGATAGGTAAACTGGTTGACCGTTTTGAGTTTTGTGTGCCCGATGGAGATGTGGGGGTGCTGGTGGTCATGGTGGGGAGCTGGCTGATGGAGGACCTCAGTTTTCTTCAGGCTGACTTCTAGGCCAAACATTTTGGCAGTTTCCGCAAAACAGGACGTCAAGCGCTGAATATATAATTTGTTATCTTAACTTTCCTTGCTTATGATGTATTTTTTCACCTCTGCCTTAAAAATATTGAAAATCTCTGCTCAATCATCCCTTCAGGAAAATTTATTAGTAAATATAATTATCAATGGTTTTACTGTACAAGCTTTATATGTGTGCTAATAGCTAAAAGACTGGATAGGACAACCAATAAGATTGTGAGTGTACATTAGAAGGCTAATCATTCTTTCTTTGGCTTGGCTTCGCGGACGAAGATTTATGGAGGGGGTAAAAAGTCCACGTCAGCTGCAGGCTCGTTTGTGGCTGACAAGTCCGATGCGGGACAGGCAGACACGATTGCAGCGGTTGCAAGGGAAAATTGGTTGGTTGGGGTTGGGTGTTGGGTTTTTCCTCCTTTGCCTTTTGTCAGTGAGGTGGGCTCTGCGGTCTTCTTCAAAGGAGATTGCTGCCCGCCAAACTGTGAGGCGCCAAGATGCACGGTTTGAGGCGTTATCAGCCCACTGGCGGTGGTCAATGTGGCAGGCACCAAGAGATTTCTTTAGGCAGTCCTTGTACCTTTTCTTTGGTGCACCTCTGTGTAGAGCTCGTCGAAAGAACCAAAGACTTGTTGATCCAAACCAAGGCTTTTATTAGCAAAAGACCGGAGCTCTTCACAGGTGGCCGACCAGTCCGGAATGATCCGACCTGGATAGGGACACAACCCTTTAAGGCCCAAACAATAGGTGTGGCTTAGCTCTCAGCCAATCGCTGTAAGCACAGTCTAGATACAGTAACTATATACACTATGTACATTGGTGATAGATCTGTACTATCACATTCACCCCTTCTTGGAGAATTGACCCTGGGAAAAAAAAAAACAAAAACAAGGGAGAAAATGAAAAGGAAGGGGTAGGTCAAGGACTGTAGCGGTCAGGGGGTCTGACCATCCGGCGTGACCGCCGTGGTGCCGGGATTGGGGTCGCTGGAGTGGTGTCGCCAGCGGGCTCATCGGGTGCGACTGCTCCGTCGCTCAATTCCCCAGTCGTTTTGTCGGCAGGGTGGCCCGAGTCATTGGGGTGCTGTTGGTCCTTCTGTTGCGGCACGGGGCCTGGAGCATAAGGAGTTGGGGGGTTTGCTGGGTCTACCGCGTCCTGAGCTAGGTCCCGCACCGAAACAGTGTCCTCCCGCCCGTCTGGGAACTCCACGTATGCGTAATGTGGGTTCGCGTGGAGTAGAGTCACTCGGTCGACCAAGGGGTCGTTCTTTGAGTGCCGGACGTGGCGTCGCAAAAGGACGGGGCCAGGGACGGTGAGCCATGCCGGTACAGTGGTTCCCGATTCGGATTTCCTCGGGAAAAGGAACATCCTTTCGTGGGGGGGTGGCATTTGTTGCAGTACATAGGAGGGAGCGGATGGAGTGTAAGGCACTAGTGAGAACCTCCTGCCAGTGAGAGGTGGGGAGACCTTTAGACCGGAGAGCCAGTGTAACCGCTCTCCAAATGGTGGCATTCTCCCTCTCGACCTGGCCATTACCGCGTGGGTTATAGCTCGTGGTCCTGCTTGAAGCAATACCACACTCCAGAAGGTACTGTTGCAGCTCTGCACTCATGAATGAGGACCCCCTATCACTGTGGATGGAATTGGGGTACCCGAAGATGGTGAAAATACTGTGAAGGGCCTGTATCACTGAGGTGGCAGTGGTGTCTGGGCAGGCCACAGCGAATGGGAAGCGGGAGTATTCGTCGATGGCCGTAAGGATGTAGGTATTACGGTTGGTCGACGGTAGGGGTCCCTTAAAGTCTACGCTAAGACGCTCGAAGGGTCGGGTGGCTTTGATGACGTGGGAGTTATCCGGACGGAAGAAGTGGGGCTTGCATTCGCGCACACCGAACAGGCTCGGGTCATGGAGCGGATCTCCTCAACTGTGTAGGGTAAGTTGCACGCCTTGACAAAGTGAGCAAACCTAGTGACCCCTGGATGACAGAGCGCCTCATGGAGTTTCCGTAGTCTGTCCATCTGTATGCTGGCGCACGTCCCCCTGGAGAGCGCGTCAGGCGGGTCGTTGAGCTTACCAGGCCGGTACAGGATGTCATAGTTAAAGGTGGAGAGTTCGATTCTCCATCTGGCGATTTTGTCGTTTTTTATCTTACCACGCTGGGTGTTGCTGAACATGAAGGAGACCGCGCGTTGATCAGTCAACAGTGTAAAGCGCCTCCCAGCGAGGTAATGTCTCCAACGACGTACCGCTTCAACTATGGCCTGGGCCTCCTTCTCGATCGAGGAGTGTCTACTCTCCGGACCCTGGAGGGTTCTGGAGAAGAAGGCTACAGGCCAACCGGCCTGGTTCAAGGTGGCTGCCAGGGCGAAGTCGGATGCATCGCTCTCGACTTGAAACGGGACAGACTCATCGATCGCGTGCAGCGTCGATGTCAGATTTGATTCGATCGAAAGCCGCTGTGGCTTCGGTCGAGAGGGGAAAAGAGGTGGTCTTGATAAGAGGACGTGCCTTGTCGGCGTAGTTTGGAACCCATTGGGCATAATACGAGAAAAGGCCCAGGCAGCGTTTGAGAGCTTTCTGGGTATGTGGGGGGGGTAAGTCCATTAAGGGACGCATGCGGTCAGGATCTGGCATGACTATCCCGTTTTCCACCACACAACCTAGAATAGCGAGTCGTGTGGTCCGGAAAACACACTTGTCCAAATTGTAAGTCAGGTTTAGCTGACGGGCAGTTTGAAGAAATTTGTCTAGGTTGGCGTCATGGTCCTGCATGTCGTGGCCGCAGATGGTGATATTGTCCAGATACGGGAAGGTAGCGGTTAGCCCGTTCTGGTCCACCATCCTGTCCATTTCCCGCTGGAAGACCGCGACACCATTTGTGACCCCGAATGGTACCCTGAGAAATTGATATAGCCGCCCATTCGCTTCAAAGGCCGTGAATGGTCGGTCCTCGCAGCGGATCGGAAGCTGGTGGTAGGCCGAACGTAGGTCAATAGTGGAGAAAATGCGGTACTGGGCGATCTGGTTCACCACATCCGTGATGCGTGGCAGGGGGTACGCATCCAGGAGTGTGAAGCGGTTAATGGTCTGGCTATAGTCGACCACCATCCGTAGTTTTTCCCCATTCTTGACAACCACCACCTGGGCTCTCCAGGGGCTTGAACTGGGTTCGATGATGCCCTCATCCAGCAATCTACGCACCTCAATCCTAATGAATTGCCTGTTTTCGTAACTATATTGCCGACTTTTGGTGGCCACAGGCTTCCAGCCAGGGGTGAGGTTTGCGAAGAGTGCTGGCGGGGCAATCCGGAGTGTGGAAAGGCCGCAGGATTGGCCCCGGGGCACGGGGGCGGGTTGCTCGGGTGCTTCGGGAGTGGGGCGATGGCAGACCGAGAGGGGGGCGTGGGGTCCCCCAAAGTGTAGGGACACCGTTTGGAACTGACACTGGAAGTCTAATCCCAGCAACACTGGGGCGCACAATTGGGGAAGGACGAATAATTTAAAGTGGGTGACCGTCACGCCCTGTACTTCCAGCGTGGCAATGCAATACCCCTTTATCCCAGTCGAGTGCGACCTCGTCGCTAATGAGATCCTCTGGGTAGTGGGGATAATGTCAAGTCCCCAACGGAGGGCCAGATCTGGCTGGATAAAACTGTCAGTTGACCCAGAGTCAAATAAGCAATTGGTGTAGTGTCCATGCACTTTAATCAGTTCCATTGCTCTGGTGAGGGGATGAGAGCATTGCTGGTTTAATGTTATTGAAGCAGTTGACAGGCGAGTTTTGCGCGATGACGTCACGCAACGGGATGACGTAGTCAACGCTCGAGGAGCAGGTTGGAGAACCTCCCGGAAGTGCTGTTGTGGCGGGTGAATGGTAAGTAGTGGGGTTTGTAGTTGCTCGTGATCGGCGGTCGGGCCCTGGCGGTCGTCAGCGATGAACGCTAGGGTGAGCACCTGGTTGGCCGCGGGGGTGGCTGCGGCGGCGGTAGCGTCGGCCCCGGAGGTGTCCGTGGCGGCGGCAGCAGCGGCGGTAGCGTCGGCCCCGGGGGTGTCCGTGGCGGCAGCGGCAGCAGCGGCAGTAGCGTCGGCCCCGGGGGTGGCTGTGGCGGCGGCAGCAGCGGCGGTAGCGTCGGCCCCGGGGGTGTCCGTGGCGGCGGCAGCAGCGGCGGTAGCGTCGGCCCCGGGGGTGGCTGTGGCGGCAGCAGCAGCGGCGGTAGTGTCAAGTGTTCCGCACGGGAGCGAGAGGCAGGCCATCACCATGGTTGCGACGGTGGGTTGCTCCTTCCGGGTTCGGCGTCTCCGTGACGTCAGGCGTTGCCGTGCAGGGGAGCCCTCGCTCTCATTGGACGAGAGCTCTGGGGAAGAAGAGTTTGAATGGGATAGTGGCGGTTGAGCTTCATACGAGGCACTGTGTTTGCTGGCGGCCATTTTAGACCTACAGTCTGCAGCAAAGTGGCCCTTTTTAAGGCACTTCTGGCACCTGGCTTTTCTTGCTGGGCACTGGGATCTGCTGTGCTTGTCCCTCCCGCAGAAATAACATTTCGGGTTCGCACGGGGCAGGGTAGCAGCAGCCGACAGGCCGTCAGGGGTAGGGTAGAAGGGCACTCTACTCACATCAGAACGAGGGGTCCAGTCCCTAGAGAGCTCGGTGGACTTTAAGGCTGCATCCTCCATTGTGATTGCAATCCGGGCCACGTCCTCTAGTTTTTCTACCCCTTGTTCGAGCAAACGCAGCCTCACTTCGTTCGATCGGAGCCCGGCCACATAGGCATCCCGGACGAGGTCGCTAGTGATCTCGGCAGCAGTTTTGTCCACACAGTTACAGTCCTTGCCCAATGCCTTTAATACTTGTAAATATGCCCTGCTGGACTCGCTGGGCTGTTGCTTCCTCGACGCAAGCATGAGCCGGGCATGAACTCTGTTCACCGGTTGATCATACAGTTCCTTCAGTACCTTTATGGCTGCGGTGTAAGTGGTCTCATCCTGGATGTTCTCGTAGACTCTCAAGGACACCATAGACTTTTGTTAGACTTTTGTTAGACGCTGGTTATCCTCCTCTACCTGAATGAATCTCAGGAAGTTTTCAAAGTTCAGCAGCCAGAACTTAAAGGCTTTGAAGGCTGTAGCTGACTGTGGGTCGATATCAAGTTTTTCTGGCCGAGTTAAACGCTCCATCCCTTTCAAAAAAAATTCTTTTTGCTAATAAAATTGTAGAGCTCGTCGAAAGAACCAAAGACTTGTTGATCCAAACCAAGGCTTTTATTAGCAAAAGACCGGAGCTCTTCACAGGTGGCCGACCAGTCCGGAATGATCCGACCTGGCTAGGGACACAACCCTTTAAGGCCCAAACAATAGGTGTGGCTTAGCTCTCAGCCAATCGCTGTAAGCACAGTCTAGATACAGTAACTATATACACTATGTACATTGGTGATAGATCTGTACTATCACACTCTGTCACTAACCATACAAGTTAGAGACACATGATAGACTGTAGTGTTACGAGCCCAGAGCACCCCAAAACCCAGCAGCAATAGATATTCACCAAGACAAATCGTTACTTAAACAAAAATGGCTTTTAATTATCTTTAAATATGAAAACAGAATCGCACTCCAACTTATCACTAACTTAACCCCCTTCTAATTCTAAGCACACATGTATGTATTGTGTGTGTAAGTTCAGAAAAGTTCCTTGATTCACAGTTTAATCTCATTTCTAATTCCTCCAAGTTCACTGGTTGCAGGCAATTCTTATATTGTGCACAAAATTTAACATTTATAAAGTTCACCAGGCTTTAGTGCTTGAAAGGAATATGGTTACCTCTCAGGAAGGTTCTTGTCATTTTCCAGAGAGAGATTTGTTGTTCCAGGACCTCCACAAATGATTCCTTTTTAATCAGCCACTTCAGTGTCTTGCTGATGAAACTTTCCCCCTTCAGGCTTCTAGAGATGATAACCTCTTTCTTTCAGGTCACACAGAGTTCCTTTTTGTTTCCCTCATTCCAAGTGAAACATTAGACAACCAGTCCTCTCCTGTTGCGTAAACCACAAGGGCTGAACTAAGAACTCACAACCCATTTTCCAAATGGGGTTTTCCACAAGCTTGCCAGGTTGTCCTGTTCCAGTCTCAGCTGCTGCTCCTGACTGTAACACCGCATAACTGATCTCGGTGTGTGTCTCTCTCTCTCTCTCTCTCTCTGAGAGAAAGCCTGTTTTACTCTCTCTGCTTGCAAAACCACATGATCCTCTTAGAACAGCAAGTTCCCCTCCAGACAGAATGTGGCTCCAACAAGCTCTTTGATCTGTTGCCTTTTTGTAATCAAAAAAACTTTGGAACTTGATAAGTAGAGAAGGTGACTGTGGTATATAACAGAAGCTGTTGGGAAAAGAATAGTACAGCTGAGGCCAGACAAAGAACAAAAAACAGGACAGTACAAGAACAGAGATCTCATCCTATGTACCTGATGCCCAATTTATACTAAAAGTTGCTGCTTGCACATGATACATATCCCTCTTTTCCCTGCATATTTATGTGGGTGGTAGAGGATGGAACCAGAAAGAGAAGGGGATGAGACTAGAT
Organism: Narcine bancroftii; assembly: GCF_036971445.1. NCBI lineage: Eukaryota > Metazoa > Chordata > Chondrichthyes > Torpediniformes > Narcinidae > Narcine > Narcine bancroftii. Next base: position 103,091,273 of record NC_091473.1, read on the forward strand.
AGTGGATGGATAGGAATGTGTTGGAAAGTGGAAAATTGGGGGAAGGGAGGGAAAAGAAGAAAAGCAGCTCAGAATAAGAGAGATGGACCTTGGAAAATTCATCTTTGAAGCTATTGTAGACTGCTCAGATGGTGAAAACTAGTGAAATACCACTGCTGGAGAAAAGAGAAGCCTCAACACTAGGAGAAATGTTTCCTTCCTGTTGATGTTTTCCTTCATATCTTTGCATTTTATTCTAATTCATATTCAATTAATAGCGATTAATCTATTTTAATTATTGTCATTCTAAAAACAATACAAAAGGATTAGTCATGTTTACAATATACCTATACCAAAATGCAATCTAATAGATCTAGCAGTGAGCAGAATAGGCATCCTTAACCTCATTTCAATTATATTAATTCCGCTTTCTCGACTTTAGACTCTTTCCCCAAGGTCTTCTTCGATATTCAATATTTAAATGAAAACATATCAAAAATAACTGAATAGGATGAGGAAAAAAATGCAGTTATGGACATTTAAAAATTCTGAACTGTTCGTCATAGTTGTCGAATTTGCAAACAACAGAATGTGTTACTTACTGTATGGAATTATATATAATTTGTCCTAAATCTATGGTTAAATTCACAGAACCATTGTCAAATATGTAAGGGTGGTGATGCATTCTTTGGTGGAGGCTTGCACAATGACAGAACTTCAGTATTAAACTTAGCAAGTACCTAATTCTAGATAGAGTAGAACGTTTTTAGTGACCTTTAAAGATAAGCTCAAAATGATATTTGCCCTTTTATGGAATAGGTTAGATGTCACGTAGTGAACAAATTTAGTTTCTCCAAGTGACCTTTAGCAAAAGATGATGTTAGAAGATACACCATATTAACTTCAGCAAAATCATCAAACAAGAATTAAAAACAACAAAGGTACATTGGAATCATGTCTCATTTTTTAAGTGATACAAATGATAATTTTTCTGGCTGTAGTACATCATTGAAATTAAAACTGTACATAAAGGATTGGATAGAAACATAAAGGTTTCTGACAGACATCCCAAAAAAAGAGCTTTAATGAGAAGAAATGTTTGACTGATTGATAAATGAAGATGGTTGAAATATTCTTACTTGGTCTGTCAGGAACTTTTAATTTCTCTGTACGACCTCATTTTTTTCACAGGTAATATCTTGACAGAAAATGTCTGTATGATTCATCATGATGTAATAATTAACACTGTAGGTTTAGTATCTGTATATGCATATCAGTGAACCAAGATTTTGCTAAATTTCAAAGAAAAGAAATCCTAAGCTCTTTTACTTTTGGTAGCAATTGCACAGACATGTAATTTTCCTCAAAACAGCAGCACCTTTAAAATACACAGCTGATCAGAGATATTTTTTTCCCCAAAATGTATTTTATTCATATAGTAAATACAATCAGTGCATCTTTTTTATCTTTCATGTGCCATCAAATCAATACATGTTCTTACATTACATCAATACCATGTCTGTTTCCCCCTTAAATCATACTCATGTAGCGAGTGAAAAGTTGTTGTATTTGGCCCAACGCTAGACTCTCATCAGAATTTCTCGGTAGTTGGAGCAAGCTTCATTATCCCTTTCATTATCCCCTCCTGCATCTTGGAATATGCCATTTGGCAGCATTTTCTAGAAGACCAACAAATTAGAGGCAGACAAATTGTGCCTTTCACTGTATTAATGATCTTCTATTTGTAGCTGATATTTCACTCAATGGGTGTCTCCGGGAAAACCCCATAAAGCAGAGAATTATGCAACTGTTTGGGATGAACCACAGGAAAATCACTGCATTCCTTTTTGATCTTCTTACAAATATCAATATCAGGAACTGCTCACACTACTCATTTGAGACTCTCATATTCATGAAACAATATTCATTTATTTATATAGATGAATACTTGTCCTGCATATGTATCGTTTGTCTGTATTGTGTGTGTGTGTCTGGATGTTTTGCCCTGAGGGCTGGGGAATGCTGTTTCATCAGGTTGTACTTGTAGAATCAGATGACAGTAAACTTGACGTGAAATGTACTGTCCATTTGGAGGTAAATAATTGTCTCAATCACACAACCACTGAATCAAGGGCAGTGTATTGGAAGACCATGCCACAGGGCACACCTTATTCTTTTCCCATAAGGCGTTCAGGTTATTTTGTAATGACCACTGCTTGATGGGCCTGTGGTTAAAGGTATTTTCCCATTTCTATGAAAGACAGGCAATAAGATAAGTTCCATCTGAAAGGAAGGTTGCGTGTTAATGAGGCCAAGCCCATTTTTGCAACACTGGAGACAGATATAACCTCAACACATAGTAATAGTTGATATTTGCATACTCTGGCTCAATGCACAGCTTGATGCAGCGACACACAAAGGTGCCATCAGGAGAACTATGTGGATATGTTTTCCTCCTTTCTCAGACATGTACATCATGTCCCAATGGATGTGATTCATTCTGTTGTAAGAACTGCTGAACCCTCATCGGATTCACACTTTTCAGTTCAGCAAGCAACCTTGTGTAATTTATTCTCCATTTTCAACCCTATCAATCTCCCAGCCTGCCCTTCTTCGCCACACCCTTGTGCTGCCTAATTCACTTATTCTCCACAGGTGACTGCGATGCTGTCCTTGCTCCCATGGTCGGCCCACACAGGCGCATTAGCACACTCAAGTGTCACTTCCAGTGAGTCACCAGTGATGACCGGCCCTACGCAAAGACCGGGTGGGCATATGGCTACATCAATGACTTGGGTGACTGTCACGATGCAGCATCAGGCTTTGGGTCACACCTGTGCTACATAAAGAGAGCACGTTGCATCTGATGACCAGCATCCTGGGCTCCTGGAGGGAGTGCCATTCCCTCATTCCCATCTTCCTTCTCACCTTAGCTATCTGCTCCAACCAATTCTTACTGCACCTGGCTCCTCTGAACCAGACTTCCAAAACCTTCAAGCTATCGGACTTGATGGTGAACGGTATAGCGGACTGGCCAGTTTAGTTGCTAAAGAACATAATCTTCACTCTACTCCCACACAGATGCTAATCAGTCTAGGAGTCAAGACCAAGTCTGATGAAGATGGCATCCATGAGCAGGGAGATTTGATCTGTGTGCTCCCACTTCCAGGCATCAATGCCCATCTCATGTCTGTGTTTTTTTTTTGGATGGGCTTGGAAACAAAACATGATATAGCATACAACAAGACATTCGAGAGTGGATAGCCCTTCCTGACTAAAGATATATTTACTATCAAATTACACTTGAAGAGAAGAACATAAAAAATATAAGAAAATAGGAGCAGGGTTAGGCCATCAGGCCCCTAAGTCATTCATTATGAACATGGGTGATCTATCCTGGGCTCAACTCTTCCTCTGTCAGTTCCCCATAGCCCTCAAGATATCCACCTCCACTTTGAATACTTATCATGAGTTCAACTCCACAACCCCAGTGGCTGAGCATTCCAGAGGATCTCTGCAGTCTGTAAAGGAGAAATTTCTATGTTCCTCCATTTTAAAAGAATGGCACCTTGCCATGCAACTATGACCCACTTATTCGAATCTCCCTTTAGTGAAAACATCTCAAAATCTACCCTGTCATGTTTCCTTTTATGTTGCCATGATTGCTACTCATTCTACAAAATGCCGATGAATACAGATCCAAGCTGTTCAGCCTCTCTTGACATGACAATATGATGACAAGAATTAGCTGGTGAATCTTTTTTGGACTCCCTCTAATACTGTTATTTTCTTTTTTAGGAAAGAAAACCAGAAGTGTGCACAGTGCTCCAATATCCTAAAAATTGTAAAAAGAATTCCTTATTTCTAATTCCAACTCCTTTGCAATGAAGGCCAATATGCTGTTTGCTTTTTTAACGACTTGCTGGTGCAAGCTGCTAGCTTTTTATGATTCATGCACACCGAGTTTCCTCTGTTCTTCACTCATTTGCAGTCTCTCTCCTTTTAGATAATAATATTTCTCTTGCCAAAACGTATACTTTTGCTCGTTAAACTCCATTTACCAAGTTTACACCAATCACGAGATCTATTATTACGGATTCACAATATCCTTATCAGCACTTGGCAATCCACGTCTGTACAATTGGCAAATAAGAATAACTTACATTCTTTCCCCTCCTCTCGTCATTAATATTGACATTAAATAATTGGCCTGTATTAGAAGGGTTCAAAGCCATTGAAATGGAATTGTTGGCTTGCAGCAATCAGCCCTCAAGAACAGGCCAGCAAAAAGGAAAGGAAAGATTGCCGGAAAAAAGCATACAACACATACATCTTGAGGCCTTGACCCTTGAGACACATAAAAAATTAGATAAATATAATTGGGGAGCTGAACAGATTGTCAGGTGCCTATTGTAAAGCATAACTTTATATAATTTTATATGGATAGTTAACTTTTCCATGCAATTGATAAATGGCTGTAGCGGTTAGGAGAAAGTGCTGGCTATTGTTTTTTTAATGATACAAGTGTGGGCTATAAGCCAGCCCATATAACCATATAATAAGTACAGTATGAAAACAGGCCATTATGGCCCTTCTAGTCCGTGCTGAAACTCTCCTGTCTCACTGATCTGCACTCTTCCCATAACCCTCTATATCTTTTCCATCCATATAGCTATCCATTTTTTTTCTTAAAAGATAATATTGCACCTGCCTCCACTACTTCCACTGGAAGCTTGTTCCACACAGACATCACTCTCTGAGTAAAGAAACTCCCTCTTGTGCTACACCTACATTTTTGCCTCCTATCTCTCAGCTCATGACTTCTAGTTTGAATGTCCCCTATCCTCAATGGAAAAAGTCTATCCACATCTAAAAATTTTAAAAACCTCTATCAAATCCCCCCCTCAGCCTTCTATGCTCCAAGGAATAAAGACCTAACATTTTTTTAAAATTTTATTTGAAATTTTAAAACCATAATACATACAATTCATAAAACGATTAGTACATGTAATGTTAGTAAATATACATGGTGTATAACCCAAAAAGATCCCACCCTTTAATAAATTAACCCTGCCCCCTTACATACTCCTGATTCCACCCCTAAACTACCACCTATCTACCCCCCAAAAAAACAAAAAAAGAAAAAGAAAAGAATAAAGAAGATGTAAACTACAGTAGCATAGACAATTACCATGGACTGAAGTGCTTCCACCACAACAAGGCTGAAGTATTCAAAATTTTAAACCCAAGTAGTCCAAATAAGGGCTCCAAACTTTCCGATTAAAAAAAGATATTATATGCTAATTTTTCCAATGGTATACAAGATCTCAATTCAGTATGCCTTCTATGTAAATTCAAATCTGTATAGTTTTCCAAGTAATCGCAAAACATTTTCTCGCTACTGCTACTGCTAATCTCAAAAGTGCTATTTGAAATTTATTTAATCTTAATTCCAAATGAATCTTTTTAATATTACTTAACAAAAATATTGATGGGTCTTCTGGAAGTTTAACTATAAGAATATCTTGTAAAAGTTCCTTAAATTGCATCCAGAAAGGTTTTTACCTTATTGCAAAGCCATGTAGAATATAAAAAAGTCCCTGTTTCTTTCTGACATCTAAAACATAAATCTGTGGAAAGTAAATTATATCTCTTTAATTTCTCAGGAGTTAAATATAATTGATGTATAAAATTATAATGAACTAGTCTATATCTTACATTCACAATTTTTTTCATACTGACTTTACTCAAATTCTCCAATCCTCTTGAGTAATTTCTATTCCTAAATCTTTTTCCCATTTTAACCTGGATTTTAGTAAATCTAATTTAGGCATTTTCTTCTGCAATAATGCATACATTTCAGATATAAATCTTATTTTCCTACCTTCCATAATTAAAATTTCAAATTTAGTCTGTCTATGTAACCTCAAATTATTTCCCAAATGATCCAATAACCAAGTTCTAACTTGATAATAATAAAAGAGTATTTGATGGTATCTCCTTCATTCTTTGAAAAGAAATAAAATAACCTGCCTCATAACAATCCTGTACAATTTTAATTCTTTTTTGATCCCATATTTTCAAAAGTTAATTATTAACCGTAAAGGGAAAAGTTTATTCTGATACAAAGGTGTCTTCCAAGAAACTTTACCATATGTACCTATTTCTTCATTTATCCTTTTCCATATTTCCATCAAATGTTTCAAAATCAGTGAATTATACTTACACAACAGTTTCAAATTCTATTTATATATAAATTGATCTCTCTTATTCTTATTAATTCAATTTAATTCAATGTCTTCCCAAATCAATCGACTTTCCAAATCAAACATTCTATTAATAAACTTTAATAAAAGACCTAACTTGTTTAACCTTTCTGTATAACTTAGGTGCTGAAACCCAGGTATCATTACGGTGAATCTTCTCTGTACTTTCTCTATTTTGTTCACATCCTTCCTATAATTTGGTGACTAAAACTGAACACAATATTCCAAATGTGGCCTCACTAAAGCCTTGTACAATTTTAACATTACCTCCCAACACTTGTACTCTATGCTCTGATTTATAAAGGCCAGAATTCCAAAGGCCTTCTTCACTACCCTATCCACCATCAGGGAACTGTGTACCATTATTCCTAGATCTCTCTGTTCAATTGCATTCTTCAATGACCTACCATTCACCATGTATGTCCTATTTTGCTTAGTCTGACCAAAATGTAGCACCTCACATTTATCAGCATTAAATTCAATTTGCCAAATTTCAGCCTACTCTTCCAACTTGCCCAAATCTCTCTGCAAGTTTTGCAAGTTTTAGTATCATCTGCATACTTACTAATCCAATTTACCACCCCATCAACTAGATCATTAATACATATAACAAACAACAATAGACCCAATTCAGATCCTTGAGGCATACCACTAGTCTCCAACTAGCCTCCAATCTGACAAACAGTTATCCACCACCACTCTCTGACATCCCCAATCCAGCCACTGTTGAATCCATTTTACCACTTCAATATTCATACCAAACAATTGAACCTTCCTAACTAACCTTCCATGTAGGACCTTGTCAAATGCCTTACTGAAGTCTATATAGACAACATCCATCACCTTACGCTCATCAATTTTTCTTGTAACTTCTTAAAAAAAACTCCATGTTGACTGTTCCTGATCATACCATGTCTATCCAGATAATTATATATACCATCGCTAAGAACACTTTTCATTAGTTTTCCCAACACCGAGGTCAAACTTACAGGCTGATAATTACTTGATTTCCTCCTTGAACTTTTTTTATAGAATGGGACAACATGCACAATCTGCCAATCCTCTGGCACCATCCCTGTCATGAATGAAATTTTAAATATTTCTGTCAGAGCCTCTGCTGTTTCTACACTGACTTCCCTCAAAGGCTTCATGGGCCAGATCACAGTTAGTGAGCTCCAGAGACCAGCTGTTGTTTGCGTGGAGTTCCGACAGGTAGTGCGAAATTGTTGAACTTATTAATTTATTAGTTTATCTGTACAGTATTGTTATTAGTATATCTGTACTTTTGTAGTTTTAGTAATATCTTTATGATTTTTACTTGCAGTTGAGTGGTATTTTAATAAATATATTATTTTTGATCTAAATTTGTTAGATCATCTTTCTTCGTCATTCAAATGATGGAATCATCTATTGATCTGAATATTTGGAACCAGGCTGCATTGTAAAAGGGCCAAGAACTGATCAATGGGGTACTCAGCTGGTTCCATCCTTCCAAATTGAAAAGGACCTATTTATTTGAACTCTCTTTTCTCAAGTCAAGTTTATTGTCATCTAATTGTACAAGTACAAACTCACTTCATTAAGTGATTGAGACTGGAGTTCAAATCCCCATGCTAACTGTACATTCTTTCCATGTCTGCATGGCTTTCCTCTGGGGGCTCTGGTTTCCTCCCATTGTTGTAGTTTAATTGGGTGTAAATGGGCAGCACAGGCTTGTAGGCCTGAAATGGCCTGTTACCGTGCTATATATCTAAATTAATTAAAATTAAAATTAAAAAGTTATCTGAACTCAGGCAAAGTGGACTTAATTAAGCTCAGTCCTTCTGAGTTAGAAAGGGAATGGAGGGAAATAGTGACAGAAATGGGCATGAGGCCCTTCATGTCCATACCTATCTTTTTTCTCATCTATAGAAATCCCATTTCTATAGAGGTGTATCTCTCTGTGTCTTGCTTATTGAAATGGCTCTCCACATGTCTCTGAAATGTGATGATTGTATCTGATTCCAATGGATCCTACTATTTACTAGACACGTCCTACACCTGCTTAAATTCCCAAAATGCATCAACTCACACTTGTTATAATATTGTGTTACAATTAACGGGGGGGGGAGGGGGGGTTATTTTGTGTAGTTTTCTGATGTAATATTGTAATCATACCTTTTTAAATTTTTTTTTCTATTTTTCTTTAAATGTAATTCTTTATTGTATTCATGTTATAAAATTTTAAATAAAGTCTTCAAAAAAAAACTCACACTTGTTAGATTAAATTCCATCTCTCAATGCTCCATCTTACTTTCCAAGCAATCTACATTATGATGTGCCCTTGGATGACTTTCCTCATTATCCGGGATGCCTTCATTCTTATTGTCATCCATGACATTATTAATCAAACATTCATATCCAAGTTATTAGCATATATCATAAACATTAAGAGTTACAGCACTCATGCTTCCTGTACACTCCCAATTAGAAAAAAATCCATCCTTCTACCATCATCATCTGCCTCCTATCACCAAGCCAATTTTGGATTTGATTAGCTTGCTCGCCTTAGATCCTATGTGTCTTAATCTGCTGGATCAATTTACCATGTTTGACCTTGTCAAATGCCTTACTGAAGTCCTTATAGACAATGTCTATTAACTTGCTTTCCCCGCACAAAGCTAGGCACTGCTTTTCTAACTGTACATATGGCTATCTTTTACAATTTTCTCCAGTAATTTTTCTGCCACTAACATAAGATTCATTGACCTGGAGTTATTTAGCTTAATTTTGCTTCACTTAAATAAGGGAACAATGTGAACTATCTCCCAGTCTACTGACCCCACATGAGGCTAACAAAAGATGGAGAACTTGATGAGAAGACAAAGGTTGTCAGTGTTGGGATCTAATGTGACAACAGAGGTATAATGAGAGACAGATGAAACTGAAAGGGGTGGTGTGGAATTTGTTTGCTACCTGCCAATCAACCACCTCTGTTTAACATCCTCCACCCCTCCCTGGTTCATTGAACCCCTACTGGCCCCAGTTCAACCCCTCCCACCCTGTACCATCTCCCCTCTGCAAGCTCAGTCTTGATGAAGGATTTCTTTTTTTCCCCATGATGTTTTTATTGAGTTTAACATAATAATCCATATTAAAGATATTAATATAGTGAAGCAATATGATAACATATACATAACATATAATTAAGGTAAATGCACAATAGAACAAATTTTAAATTTCATCCTTAATTGTTAAATGTGATTGTTAAAATGATTATACATAAAAATCAGTTAAATAATATCATAACAAACCTCATTATACCTTAATATAGTATCTAAAAAATATCATTCAGGATAATCATAATTAAACCCCATTTATCAAAAAGAAAAGGAAAAAGAAAAAAAACCCCTAAAACTAATACTAATCTAACCCCTCCCTCTAATCAAGGTTACAAGAAAAATTCAAAGATGGATCAAGTTGCGACCCCCCCAGAAGACTGACTGATCAGGACCAGAGCATCCAAATCACTAAAACTGCCAATGGTGACAGTATTCTATAAATGGGCCCCATACCTTTTCAAACTGAATTTTTAAAATCTTTAATATTATACCTAATTTTCACTAAATTTAAATATGTCATTACATCTGGTAGCCACTGTGCATGAGTCGGTGAGAGTTCATCTTTCCATTTCATTAAAACTGCTTGTCTGGCTATCAAACGTGCTAAAAGCTAAAACTTGAGGCGCCGATAAAACTTCATTGGGTTCTCGTGAAAAAATTAAACAGTGCAGTTAAAGGGGATGGATCTAATTTAATCTTAAAAATCATTAATAAAGACTGAAAAATATTCTGCCAATATCTTCCTAATTTGGGATATTCCCAAAACACATGAATCAATGAGACTTCAAAACTTTTACACCTCCACAAAATGAATCAACATCTGCATAGAAGTAGGATCATTTGAGTTTAGAAGGGTTTTGATCCAAGACATTAGCCATTCTTTTTTATCCATTTTGTTGCTGCTTCGTCCACTCATTGCTTCAGCAGATTTTTTTTTGCTGAAGGGAGGAACAACAAATTTAAATTTAAATTTGAACAAACAAATTTAAAATCATCTAATTTCACTTCTGGGCACTTTCCTTTTGTAGCATTTCCTTTTTGACACTGAATCCTTCCAAATTGATTCCTTCTTTTCCCTGGTTTACCAATTCAGTAAGGATTGACAGCTAGTTTAGTCTCCAATATTTTCTCAGACCAAGTTGAGTTCTGTTAAGTCAAGTTCAGTTATTACCTTGACTATGAAAGTATCCAACAGTTGTTTCCAGAACAAAAGACAAAATTCTATTTTTATTACAAAGGTGATTCCAAACCCTTACAATAAAATCTTTACCAAGATAGGTAGGGGCATTATGATTTTAAAACTAAATTTATTTTAGCTAAATTTTCTTGAGTTAACATGATATATTTATAAATTTAGCTCACACCTTGAATACTTGCATTATTTCATGGTAGACATTGTAATGTTCAGACTGTGTTTTTAACCTTTGTGGACAATATTCATAACATATACTAGAGGTTTGAATGTTTCAATGAGGATTTATATCATCACCTCATGCTGTTTCTTTCTGTTACACCAGCTGTCGTCACTTTTTAAGATCTTGTAAGCTTATTTCAATGTTACCTGGGTGCTTTGTTTAATAAAATTGGAATACTAGTATAAAGCATTAAGTCATTAAGCTATTTTAGGACACATCTAGGGCAAAATGAAATCATTATATAGTCACTCAACGATCCTAATGAAAGGCTCAGTTGTGTGGAAGAAACAGCAAGTTCCAGACATGAATCAAAGAAGTTCTTGTTAGTTAATGAAATCTACCATCCCCTTGCAGCCCCAATAGATTCAACATTTTCTTCAGGAAGAATAGATGGTATATATTAAATAACATTTTATTGCAGTGAAAGTGGCCTCAAATTCAAAGTCAATGGACTGAGTGAGAATTTCTTCTTTCAATTGTTTGATATCTTATATGTTGTAACTTTTCAGAATTTTGTTTTCTGTACCTCACAGAAACTTTCCAAAGTTTGTCAATCTCCACCAATCCTTGATGACTCAATCGATTGATTTCAGATGTCATATTTGAATGTTCCTCTGACCTTCCCTTGATGATAACCAAATTATGTGTCATGTATTGCGTTGCCTTGCAAAATCTTTTTACCTCTGTCCTGCTCATGTCTTCCTATCTACCTGTGTCACCACTTTCAAGATACTATGTTCTTGCACTCCTAGATCCCTCAACTCTACCACACTTTCCAGATTCCTACCATTTACTGTGAAAGCCCTATCTATGTTAGATTCCCAAAATCCAACATCTCACATTTCCCTATCCTAAATTCTTAGAAACCATTCCTCTGTCTGCATGCCTAATGGATTAAGACACTGCTGCAGTCTTTAGTAACTATCTTCATTATCTTCAATACCAGGCACTTTAGAGCAGTGGTTCTCAATCTTTTTCTTTCCACTCAGATACCAATTTAAGTATTCCCTATGCCATTGGTGCACTGTGATTAGTAAGGTGGTATGTGGGTGGAAAGAAAAAGTTTGAAAACCACTGTTTTAATCATACCTGATTGACTCATTATGTGCACTGCTTCATAACTCTAAAGGAGATGGGCCAATGACAATTTTTCTCAAGCAAAATATTTCAGTAACAATTGCTGATTCTCAACCTTTCTTTTTCACTCACATGCCACCTTAAACAATCCCTTACTAATAACAGAGCACTGATGGCATAGGTATATGTAAGTGGAACCTCTATTTTAGAGTCATCTGCAAACTTGCTAATCATGTCATGTACATTTTCATCTAAATCATTGATATAGATGACAAACAACAATGGGCCCAGTATTGAACTCTGTAGAACACTAGTAGTCATAGGCCTCTAGTCTGAAAAACATCCTTCCACAATCACCCTCTGCTTCCTTCTATTAAGCCAATTTTCTATCAATTTTGCTATCTCTCCTTGGGTACTATGCAATATAACCTTTCAGAATAGCTGACTGTGTGGAACCTTATCAAATGCCTTGTTGAAATCCATATATACAACATCCATAGCTCTGCTCTCATCAACCTTCTTAGTGACATCTTCATAAAACTCAGTCAGATTTTTGAGACTTGACCTCCCACTTACAAATTTGTGCTGACTATCTCTAATCGGCTCTAGGGGTAAACTATTGGCTTTGACTCCGTTGTATAATAATCAACTTATTTCTTTTTCAATACATAATCAAATTTATTGCATTGGAGATTTATAGATGTGAAAAATTTGGGAGATTGTTTTAAAGAGGGGAAGTTTTTATCTTTTAATCAGATGAGGGAAGATTTTGGTATTGATAAGAACTCTTTATTTCTTTATTATCAAATTCGATCTTTGGTAAAATGTATGTTTGCTAGAGATATGATTTTATCTAAAATGACTAAATTTGAGACTTCTGAAGTACAGAGAAGGGTTATATTTCATTTATGTATCAAATATTACAGGATGGTATGGATAAAAAGGATTGAGATAGATCTAAAATTAAATAGGAAGCAGATATTGGTTTTACTTTTTATGAAGTAGATTGGTTAGATATCTGTGTAATTAGATTGATAAATGCACATTATGCAATGATTAATTACAATTTTTTACATCAATTATATTTGACACCTGAAAAATTTTTTAAAATATGGTTTTAATGAATCAGATTTGTGCTTTAGATGTGGTGATATGGTTGGAACTTTTTTTCATGCTGTTTGGTTATGTATACATATACAATCTTTTTGGAAGAAAATTCAATCATTTTTAGTATAAGATTAAAATAGTTTTAGATCCAACAGTATTTTTATTGGATAGTTTGCAACCTCTGAAAGACTTGGGATTAGATAAGTTTCAGCTTGCTTTTGTATATTTAGCTTTATCTGTAGTGAAAAAAAGTATTGCTAGTACTTGGAAAGATGCAAATATGATTGATATTAATAGATGGCATAATGAGATGAAATATTGTTTAATAATGGAAAAAAATACATATGTTTCACATGATAATTATAATTTTTTATTAAGTGGCTGTTACATTCAGAATATTTATATTGATTAAATTTTAATATGTATATTTAACTTTTTTTAAAATATTCTTTCTTTTTTCTTTTTTATGGCTCTCCTTAAGAGAGTTGGCTGAAGTGGGGAGGGGGGGGCTTCTTTTCTTTTCTTTTATTTTTATATATATAAAAAAAATGTTCATGTTCATGTTTAATTGCTGTATATGTCATATATTATTTGTTTTTGAATGAATGAATAAATAAAGTTTTTAAAAAAAGACTATGCCTAATCAGCCTTTGTCCGGATATTCTCTACATCTTCTCCCTTAGAATACTCTCTAGTAACTTACCAAGCTCAGATGTAAAGTTCACTGGCTTGTAGTTCCCAAACTTTTCCCTGAAACCCTTCTTGAATATACCACAATATTTGCACCCTCCAAAATTCTGGCACCTCACCTTTACTTAATGACGACTCAAAAATTTCAGCCAGGGCACCTGCAATTTTCTCTCTAACTTCTCACACTGTTTTTAAATATATCTGATCATTCTCATAAGATTTGTTTACCTTAATATACATCAGAACCTTTAGCACTTCCTCAACTGTAAAACTAACTGATCTCAAGATGCTACCATCGACTACAATTTCCCCAGTCCTCATATCTTCCTCCGCAATAAAAACAGATGATCTACAATGTTACAGATCACAGCTTTTCAAATGCATAATTGTACTCTTCACATGTAGTGAGAGATTATTCCTCCACTGCTCCTTCAGGCAGCGAGCTGCAAACCAATAGCATCATCTGTGTAAAAAATAGTTTTTCTTCAACTCTTATTCTAATAATTTATAAATCTGTGGTGGTTAATTTGTGATCTATCTGCTAACAGTAAAAATGGTTACAATTTACTATACGTTCCCATTCTACCATAAATTCATGCATCTCATTTACATCAACCCTCATCCACCCCAATTCCAATGAAAACAGCCCCAGTTTATCTAATTATTCTTCAAAACAATTTATTTTTTTCATTGTTGGCAATATCTCTGAAAGTCCCCTCTGCACCATCTCCAAAAGGGTGGCCATTCCAAAAGGAGGACCTGGTCATAGGTCACTATATTTATATATAGTGAGTGCATGGGTGAATGGTTTGTGTCTGTGTAGGCGACAAAAACCCTTCCTTCTAACATGTACCAGAAATGTTGTATTGCCAGGTGTAGGGCCAACAGTTCATGGTCGAAGATGCTGTATTTGAGTTCTGGTGTCCGGAGATATTTGCTGAAGAAATACAGGGGCGCCACTGTTCATCGACCCACTGCTCCAGCACCGCGCCATCCATTCTGTCTAATGCGTCTGTTGTAAAGGCCAGGGAGGAAGAAGAATCTGGACAGACCACAGATGTGGCCTCCGCTAGTGCTGCTTTGTTTGCTTCAATGATTTCATGTATCCACTGAAGTGCCTTGTGATGAGGTCGAATAGTTGTTGCATGAGGGTAGCCGCTCCTGGGAGAAAACAATGATAGAAGTTCACCATCCCTAGGAATTCCTGTCGGCCTTTGATTGTGCTCAGACTGGGGAAACGTTGGATGGCTTCCACCTTATCTGGCAGTGGTGCAGCCCCTCTCTCAGGGGATATGGTTTCCCAGGAAATTGTTTGTTTCCAGGCTGAACTGGCGCTTAGCCGGGTTCACCATGAGCCCAAACACCTGCAACCTGTTGAAAAGGCAAGTCAGGGGCATCCTGTGTGTGCTGGTGATGACAATGTCATCCAGGTAGAAAAAGATGAAATCAAGGTCCATGTCAATCATGTCCATGAAACGCTGAAACATCTAGGCTGCATTCTTTTGTTCGAAAGGCATCTGAAGGAACTCAAAAAGGCTGAAAGGGTGTAATAATCGGCATTTTTGGGATGTCATTGGGATGCATCGGAATCTGATAGTTCCCTTTGATGAGGTCAACCTTGGAAAAAATCCAGTAGCCCTGGAGCCTCGTGGCAAAATCCTGGACATGTGGGATAGGGTATCTATCTGGGACAATTGACATCTGCAGTCACCACACGGACACCAACTGCTGGAGTTCTTCTGGACCATGTGCAGCGGGGATGCCAGGGGCTGTTTGAATGGCAGATGATACCCAACTCCTCCATGGCAACAAACTCAATCTTGGCTTAGAGGAGTTTGGCCTGCAGGAGGCACTGTGCCATGTACACACTGGAGGCCCGGTGGGCTCGATGTGATGCTCCACACCATGTGCTGGTTTAGCGTCATGGAAGTTAGGCACCAACTTGGCCAGTAGGCGGGCATATTCGTTATGGCCCAGAGCATAGATTCCTAATGGTAGAAAGAAATGTTGCCGTAGAATGAGGGGTTCTGACTGGAACATGGTAGCATTGACCAAACAGCATCTGTTCATGTCCACCAGGAGCTTGTTTGCCTGGAGAAATCTGTTCTGAGAAGGGCTTGCCCCATAGACGCAATCGTACACCTCCAAAGGAGGTGGCGTGGATTGTGACCAGGCAGGTGCTGAAACTCGGAAGGGAGGAGCTGCCTGTAGGGGAAGGTCCTTGGAATTGTGCTTGAGTGTGAAATACGTCAGCTGAATGAGGCTTATCTCTGCACCCGTGTTGACTAGGAAATCCCTCTTTGCTTGCTGGTCCCTGAGGTAGAGTAGGCCTTTATGTGAGTCAACTGCTGAGGCCACTATTGGCAGCCGGCCTTTCCGTTTCCGCCACTGTTCTTGATTTGGCATTGGGGTACAAGCATGGAGGAACGCACCACCAGGTGTTACGGCCCCATCTGCGGTGGTAGAAACAGTTATCACTCTGTTTGACTGTGCACTCGTTACGTTGCAGTTGGTCATGGCTACTACTGGAAGGCCCAATGGGCGGGGGGCTGAACTGGTGGCATCAACAGCATAGATTGTTTGCACATGAATAGAGCTCTGTTGTGGGGTGTGGAAAAGTCTGTCTGCTTCCTTGGCTACCAGGTGTGGGGCACTGAAATCCATGTGGGATATTGCCAAGGAAATGTGTACTGGTAGCTTAGAGAGGAATGGGGGCTCGAACAAGAAACAGTTTGTGTGTCCGTTCACTAAAGCAATCATTTCATGCATAAGTTCAGAGGAGTTCCTATCGCCCAGGCCTTGCATATTCAGGATGCAGACAGCACTCTTGTGCCAGATGAGTTTCTGGGAATCGAGGAGGAAACATCGGAAATGTTCATAGGAGGATTTTCCATGAAGGAGCTTACTTTTGCTGTGGCAGTGGTGTCCAGGGCACTGACGACGTGCCAGAACTTGGTGTCCTCCGAGACGATGCCTCTGATCTGGAACTATGACTCAGTCAGTTGTAACCAATTCCTGGGCTGATTTTCCCAGAAGGGTGGCAAATGCACGCCCACAGCGCTGGTCTCAGCCATTGCAACTCTAGCGGTAGGAGCACCCTGCAGTTTGTAGTGTTCGAGGAGGGTTCCAAGACGTTGGAACCATTAGGGTCACCACTGTAGCCTCTGCTAATGGCAGCGCTACCGAAATTAGAGCCCCCGTCCACACAGCTCGAGAATGAACCAGTAACTGAACTTTATTTTGAATTACTCACGCTGCTTTGTAGAGTTACCATAGTGATTATGACCTAATATGTCATGATATCCGAGCGCACCAAGAGCTTGTATCTCATTCTTTGATGAACTATGAAAGAGACGTTAGCTCAGGATACTTTTCTTTGAATTTGTCTTATTTCATCCTATTTCCTTTTGTTTATATCTTTCAAGTTGAATATCGTTATGTCTTTAAATATCGCCGAATGCTTTGTTACGAAAATCTTAACGTGAAGTTATGCAAAATGTTTCTCTGTTTTTATCAACAAATTAAAGCTACATAAAGCTGCAGCTACAAAGTTTGGTTTATTGAATTAATAAGATAGTAATTCAGAATATAGTCATCATGTTTCTTTAAAGATGACGTTTTGAAATTGAGAAATACTAGAATTTGGGAAGTGTTATCTATATTAACTATTTGTCTTCCCACATATGCTACTGGATCTGCTGAGCATTTTCCAGAATTTTTTGTTTTTATTCCTTTCATATGTATTCAATTTTCCCAGAAATAAATATCACCATTCCTAAATATGACATTGTACCTACATTGCAGCCTTCTGTGAGTACCCAAATCACTGTATACTTTGAATCCTTTGCCATTTAGATACATTTTTTTTTTCTCTGTCATCTTATATAGAACCATTGAAGCAGAGAACATTACAACACAGAAAACAGGCCCTTCAGCTTTTCTAGTCTATGCCAAACTATTTTTCTGTCTCATCGCACTGACCTGCAGCCAGTAAATAGTTCTCCATATACCTGCCATCCATGTACCTGTGAAAATGTTTCTTAAATGTTGAAAATTGTGTATACATTCACATTTCAGATGGCAGTTCATTTCACATTGCTACGCGCTGTGTGAAGAAGTTACTCTAATGTTCCCCATAAATTTTTCCCCTTTCAAACTCTAACCCATGTCCTCTGGTTTGTATCTCACCTAACTTCAATGTAAAAGCCTATTTTTTAAATTTTTTAAAAAATGTTTAAATTTAGACATACTGCATGGTAACAGGCCCATGCCACCCAATTACCCCAATTGACCTACAAACACTAGTCCATTTTGAATGGAGGGAGGAAACCAGAGAAACCCAATGCAGACAGGAAGAAAGTACAAACTTCTTACAAACAGCACCAGATACAAATCCCCGGTCGCTGACGCTGTAACAGCATGGCACTAACTGTTGCACTAACTGTGTGGCCCAACTTGCATTTACTCTGTCTATACTCCTTCATTTTGTATACCTCTATCAAATCTCCCTTCATTCTCCTATGCTATAATGAATAAAGTCCTCAGCTGTTTAATATTTCTCTGTAATTCAGTTCTTGAAGTTCCAGCAACATTCTAGTAAATCTTCTCTGCAATCTTTCAAACTTATTGATATCTTTCCTGTAGTTTGGTGAAAAAAACTGTGCACAATATTTCAAATTTGGCCTCACTAATGTCTGATACAACTTTACCATAACATCTCAACTCTTATAATCAGTACTTTGATATACGGAGCCCAATAGCTCTCTTTACATCACTTTCAGGGAATGATGTATTCCCAGATCTGTCTGTTCTACCACACTCCTCAGTCCCCTGCTGTTTACTGTGAATGTCCTACCTTGGCTTGTCCTTCCAAAGTGCAATACCTCACATTTGTCTGCCTTAAATTCCATCTGACATGTTTCAGCCCATTTTTTCTGCTGGTCCAGATCCCTCTGCAAGCTTTGAAAGCCTTATTGGCTGTCCACAGTGCCTCAAATCTTTGAGTCATCTGAAAACTTGCTGATCCAATTTACCACATCACCCAGATCATTGAGATAAATGACAAAGAACAATGGTCCCAGCACTGATCCCAGAGGCACACCACTAGTCACAGGCATCCAGACTGAGAAGCAATCATCCATTACCATCCTGGCTCCTCTTGTACAGCCAATGTCAAATCTAGTTCACTACCTCACCATGAATACCAAACTTCTGAAGCTTCCTGACTAACCTTCCAGGTGGGACCTTCTCAAAAGCCTTACTAAAATCCATGTATACAATATCCACAGCCTTTTCTTCATCATTTTTCTTGGTAACCACTTTGAAAAATTCTATAAATTGATAAAACACAACCTACCATGCACAAAGCCATGCTGACTGTCCCTAATCAGTCCCTGGCTATGCAAATATTTGTATGGCCAATCTGTTAGAACACCTTCCAATAATTTACCTACTCACTGGCCTATAATTTATTGGGTTATTTTTGAGCCTTTTTTAAACATTGGAACAACATGAGTTGTTCCATGGATAAGGTCATTTTAAATATTTCCATATAATTACCAGTATATACCATTTGCTAGATTGTTGCCCACTTTTTCTGTCTAGGTATCTAGGCATATTGTGGTAACTTAAGCAATGCTATTGTAGTTAGTGTATATTATGTACCTGTGCTGCAGGAGCAAAAAGAATTTTTGGTGTACAGGTACTCCCCGTCTTGCGACCTATATGACTTAGACCCATCCGCACACACAACCACATTTAAAAAAAGAAAAAAATATTTGACAAACTATAACAGGGATACAGAGCATGTAAGAGCCAAAATGTGCATATTTACCTTGTTAGTCAATGACCTGGAGTCCATAGGCTGGGCATGGCCACATCTTGGTTCCTGTGCGCATGTGCGAGTCTTCATTTGGCGCATGTGTGGTGGGTTTGTGTATTGGAGTTCAGTTGACATATGCACAAGAGTTAAGGGAATGAATTTGGGCACTTAAATCTCACACATGCACCAACCAAACTCCAATACGCAAACCCATTGTGCATGTGCTAACCGAAGACTTGTGTATGCTCACAGGAATCAAAATGGCTGAGCTGACTAACCAATAAGTATGCACATTTTGGTTCTTAGATGCCCTATATCACTGTTATAGTTTGTCAAATACAACATTTGATTAAAAAGTTTGCTTTAAGGCTTTGATACTCCATGCACGCAGGCAAAATTCCAACTTAGGTCAATTTTGAGATATGGTCCCGATTACAGTCGTAAGTTGGAGACTACCTGTATTTGCACATTGTTTTATGTCTATGACAATAAACCATTATCTCATCTTATTTCACGTTTGCAAGCCCCAAAGAAGGCCAGATGTATGCAACTATAACCATTCAATGCTTTTAATATTTTGTCCTGGTCTTGTCTATGTTAATGAGGCTTATTGGGATAATTATTTTAATACTTCAATGCAAGCGTCAACATGTAAAATTTACTGGTGTTCAGTTCATAGGAGATTCCCTTAACTCAGGAATCTTAATGAATTATTGAACGTTTTGATTAAACTCTCAAGAAATGATATTCAGTTGAAGCTAAGGTTAGATTTAAAACTGTGTAAGGAAAAATATGGTTTGCAGAAGATGAGCAAGTTGCAATACAATTAATCTTAATTTCATCACAGCAATTGATAGATATGTGTTTATCCATATAATTCTGTTGTTCAATGAGTGATCGTATTATTGTGTCAGGTTCTATGCTGGTAGTTTATTCATATTACATTTGACTGCTTGGATTTGTTCTGACAACAAGCGCAACAAAAATGTTATTGTTCCTGAATAGATGCTTTTGTCAATCCATCCTTAGGAATGTTTTAGACTCAGAATGTGAAGGAGAGAAAATGTTTAGGTTAGAAACACTCTTTCTTCCTTTTAATTCAACATAAATAAACAAACGCGAGTGAACATGGATATATGTCAAAAGAGGCTTTGGCCATTAATTTCATTTCCTTATTTGATAATTTATGCATTTTCAGTAAATGGTTTGTTTCCTGTCATTGGAAACCTTCAAACTAATAGACCAACACTGCAAAGACATTAGAAGTTTTTCTTTATTAATGCCACGGTTAAGTGACCTTAAATTCAATTGGGAAAATTGTGTTTGTCTGGTCCATGGAGTTTTGAACTATTAATGGGCTATTGAACATTCCATTTTATTTCTTGATCCATTGTTCGAATGTAGTGGGGTCCAGCTGCCACTTCTAAAGATACGGAAGAATTATTAACCTAATTAGTGTATATTTACAGTAGGAACTAGCATTATCTAACATAATCCTTATTATCAAATACAATCCCCTTAGGTGATAATCATGGGGACAGTGGGCATTGGGGGTGGGGGTGGGACGAGAGTGGGCAGGGAACTGGGAGAAGTGCTAGGATAGATTTAAGCTGGTCTCAGAAAAGTCATGAAAAAGTCAAAATGCAAGAGATAAGATTTTGGTCAAGCATGACGACCATCTTATGTGGTAAAGTGGCGTGTGTACTCTTATGCCCGAGTAACTGAATCATGTGAATCCTGCAATAACTACTGTTCTGCATGCATATTTGTGTGGAACAAAACAACTTAAATATATAGTACCTTTGCCTTCACGTTATTTTTTGGTGGTTTAAAGAATTCCTGAACATCTACTTCAAATGACAAGGGATTGGTATTATCTAGACCAAAGTTTATTGGACAGTTAAACATTGAAAACATTCTACAAAGTAAATAATTCAGACCCTGTCAATCTGTGACTAAGCAAATGTTCAAACTGATAATGCTACATGTTTATAATCAATACATATCCATACTGCACTTACTTTCATTTAAAAAAATATCCAAAATTGCTTAAAGTTGTATCATCTCCTTAATGGACGATATGGCTATGTTAAATATCTATGAAGGGTAACTCACTTAATAAGGTGAGCCCATTTCATTGTCATTGCAGCTAAAATCCTAAGAGGTTATTTCATGTCATTGCACAGAACAAAACCTTCTATATCATTGCCTTCATTTAGGATTTGTAATGACGCTCAAAATATCACTGATGTGTTACTTTATAGAAAGTGTTCTTGTAACTCTATTCCTAGTGTACAACTTCCTGACAATGTTTGATTTTAGGGTACAAGTATGTGCTCAGTTCAAACCATTGCTGCTTCATTGTGCACTTAACAGGCATGAAGCTCTGTCAGTAAGTGGGCACTTTCAGGCTTTTTATTCTCTCTGACAGCACTGGTGCAGCCTCTATACATCTGGCTGGGTAATTTATTACAATTTTGCTTTTTAATAGCCTCCGTGCATTTGTTAAGATGTCAAGGTATTGGACAAATGATAAGAAATATAACTGCGGCTGGAGTAGTTAATTTTAGTATAGAATTTATATTTAGATATATATTAATCAACCAACTGTACATAATTGATCAAGCCTTCTCTTTTTAGAAAGTTAAGGAATTGTGTCTTTTTCAGATTTGTTTACACATAATGTCTTTTGAACAATTATCAAATAAATATAATATACCTAAGTAACATTTTTAGCTACTTCTAAATTAGAACATTTTTTAATACTTTACTGCCTAATTTTCCAACATCGTACCAATTAGATTTTGTTGATACTTTTTTTTTCCATTTGAACCCTTCTCATAAGGGTTTAATAGCTAACATTTATAATGTTAAGATTGCAATCAAATTCTAATGACAAAATTAAAAGGACCTGGGAAGAGGAATTTTAGTTACATCTTCGTGGGAGAAGATTTTTGGATTGGGTAATACCTCTTCAAATATGTGCGTATCATTCTTTGATTCCGTTTAAAGTGGTTCATTGGGATCATATGTCGAAAGGCAAATTGGCCTGTATTTTTTACTAATGTTAGTCCTGTTTGTGATAGATGCATACCAGAAGTGGCTTCTCTAACTCGTATGCTTTGGTCATGTCCTATGTTGGATAGATATTTTTAAGACTTTGTCTGTTATACTGGATATGAGTTAGCAACCTAATCCATTAACTGCTATTTTTGGAATTATAGTTCTAGAGGTGGGACGAGTTCCCACTTCCACACATTGGGATGTAGACTTTGTTGGCTAGAAAAGCTATTTTATTTATAACCATATAACCATATAACCACTTACAGCACAGAACAGGCCAGTTCGGCCCTACTAGTCCATGCCGTAGCAAATCCCCACCCTCTTAGTCCCACTGACCAGCACCCGGTCCATACCCCTCTAGTCCCCTCCTATCCATGTAACGATCCAGTCTTTCCTTAAATGTAACCAATGATCCCGCCTCGACCACGTCTGCCGGAAGCTCATTCCACATCCCCACCACCCTCTGCGTCAAGAAATTGCCCCTCATGTTCCCCTTATAATTTTCCCCCTTCAATCTTAAACCATGTCCTCTAGTTTGAATCTCCCCCTTTCTAAGATTCTAATCCATCTACTTTGACTCAATGGTTCTCTCAAATTAGGTCATGTTTAAGTTTAGAGAAAGTTAGGGGTTGTACATTTGATACTTCTGTTAAATTTGAAGGGACTTGGTGACCTTTTATACTTAGTATAATTATTTTCCCTTTGGACTGTTTTTAATTTTATTTATTTTCCCTTAGTTGGTGAAGCCCAGACAATTAATATTTATTAATAACTTCTCAGGATAGGCTAGCCAGTCCTTTATTTCTTAAATTAGGTTGGGTTTTATATTATCTTTTTTTGAAGATTTCAGTTTGAGGAGATAAGAACATAATTGTTAATTGTGGTGAAATGCAATATGTTACATCAAATGAGGTCATATAGTTATTTTTTCTTTTTTGATTATGTATTCCTATTCTCCTCATGTATTGTCTACCTATATATAACATGATTAATAAAAAGATTGAAAAATAATAATATATATATTAATAAGTAAATATATATTTCATTATTCTAACACATTTTGTAGTATAATAGAACAGAAATAAAGCAAGTTTTAACCATTAAATCCTTTCATTCACCATAGAGATTGCCTGCTTGGTGGAAAATCAAAGTGACACCACATTAAAGCTATCATATGCTTTATCTCGATGTCTGGTATGTAAGTTAGAATTCTTATCAACAGACAAATCAGACAAAAAAATCTATGGATCACTGACCTTGGCTCGAAAATGACTGCTCTACTTTGTTATGATTTTTCCCTTTGTTTCATGGTGAGGCAAACCTGGGACCACCTAGCAATGCAGTTGAACAAATCCAGAGCATTCTTACTTATTACCTATCATAAGGTCCATGGTGTAAACAAATGTCCAGTTCCTACTTTGATATTTGCAATAGTTCATCCTTTTTACACTATTCTCATGAACAATAAGAGTGAAGTATCAGTGAGACTCATGTTATCTTTGACAACTATAAGCCCTTTACAGTCTGATGTGATACGCTGTGACAGCTATTCATCTGGCAATTTGAAAATGTCACAGAGAGCTCTGTATAATCCTTGAGTTAGACATGCCTGCAGGAAAATAATCAGAAAGCATCTCAATTAATATTGAAAGATTCTCAGCACATATTTGGATGTGCTCCATATTTGCAATATTCTTTGGCATAAATTATGTTAAAAAAGATCTACATAAAAAGTTTTGTCTTAGCTTCCCTAACAGTCAAAAATTATTAACAACATTTTAGTCTGACAAAGAAAACTTTCTGCTAATTTTCTTTTGTTGCTATTTACCTGCTAAGCTGTCACAGACCAGGTACAATTCAGAATGGAGCTGCCTATCTGAGCTACATAGAAACAGTAGTGACCAAACTCAGATGTTGGAAGGCATAAATTTTAACCTGGCTTGTAATTTATTGTTCCATATGCATGAATGAATACAACAATAATGTGTTATATCTTTGAAAAAAAAATAGAAATGTAAAGAAATTTTTCAAAATTGTTACAGAATTTGAGAGGGAAAATGCCCAAATTTCTTCATTTGTTGAGCTCATATGCCGGCATCTATGATGATCCTTGAAACTTAAAATGTCACCTCAAAATCAAGGTTATCTTGTACACTGGGTCTAAAATCCAAACCTTGACAGCGAAGTCTCAACATCACTGCCACCTTCCCTTTCCCCCTCCATATCCTATCCCCACTCCGCTAGCTCCAACTCAAGAGTCCCAGTCAGGCCGTAAGTGCACTCTACCACCTTCTTTGTGCCGACAATCCAACTTTTGGTGCAAATGGTGAGAGTGAAAAGAATGCACATGCATTAAGGGGTATTTCCTATTCAGCAGAGCAAACGTGAATGTATCCAACAAATTCTCAGCCCTCCCCCATGAGGTCCATCTGCCCAGTCCAATTGCTGTCGGCTCTGTACAGGCTTTAAATGGCCTGTTACAGGAACTGATGATAGTTAATTTTAATATATGCTCATAAAATTAAAACCTTTATAGGGAAATTTGGTATTAATATTGTGACATCACTCCACTGGTCAGTGGTATGTGCTAGACTTTGGGGCCATCCTATACAAAGGGTATAGTTCAAAATACATTTCAGGTGGAAAATCTGGGTGTTGTCCTATACAGCTGTCCTATATGCCAGCATATAGTAGATCTCCAAAAGGAGTCTAATACAATCCTGATGGCAGATATCTGGTCACATGAGGCTTGTATTCCCATTATAAGGAAAATTACCTCCATCTATGATGACGGGAAATATAGGGACACCAGTCTCAGATTGGTATGCTGGCAACATCAGAAACAACAGATATTTAGTTAATGCCAGATAATGGTCCTCAATTTTGTTTTCAGATGCTATTGCACTTGGCTCTCTGATGGAAAATTGGTTGAACACGTGGGCAAAGAACAAATGGACAAAGAACAAATGGAATTGCTATTGCAGTGAGATTTTCTTATTGTGAAAGTTTTATCTGCATCCTTGCTGATACAAACTCTATAACCTGCCCATATTTTTGGAGAATTGGCATTCTATAAAATTAGCCAGTTTTCTTATCTTACAGATTAAATTGCTTCAGTATGCAAATAAGGATTTATTCTGTGATTTATACATCTGAAGAGAACTAATTGATATATGCTGCTCATATCTTCAGTGATAATGGAGAACAATTATCAAAAGATCAAAAAATATGGGTGCTATGATGGTAACAGTTCTTAGCAGCAGTGGTCTTGTGAAAGAGATTTTGTACAGGTAACCTTGGCATATAACTGCAGAAACCTAACCACTTTTTAAAATCGCAAATCTCAGCCAAACACTTGCATACTCCAATTTCCAGAAGTGCAATCTACTTTAAGGATCAATGGGTGAAATTTTCTATAAGTGACACATCCACCAAATCTCCTTTGGGCATAATGGACAAGGGTTTATAGCCTACATTCTCTGTTGTGAAAACTGAGATTGTCTTATTTACCCTTAGGAATGTATTAGTTGTAATTGTATTACATGAACCTTTGTTATTGTATGAAACTTTATAATTTCATGAAGCATTGCTATTGCACCAACTCTTGTATGCACACATATTTTTGATAAAATCTAAATTTTTAATTTTATAAAACATAAATAAATTTAAATCCAACCAGAAATTACTGGAAAAGGGAAGCAATTGTTTGTACATGTTGTAAAGACATCCAAAAGGGTTTTATAGCCAATCAGGTCATGCAGATGTTCAATTATTTTTGTAATCTAAGTAAACATGGCAGCCACATTATGCACAAGTTTCCCAAAATATTAATTTCCTGATCCTCTTTCTGAGATGTTCTTGGATCTGCAAGTGAGACAGATGAAAGTGTACCATTGCTCACTGACTTGTTGAAGTGAACAGGATTATGGTTAAAGCATTTTTAAAGCAGAGTAAACTGTTTGTATTTGTGGTGTATCAAAAAAATTGTAGGTGATTCCCAGAGGGAAAACATTATATTTTGGCTCCAAATTTTGTCAAAAATTGACAGAAGCCAACAACTCTCCAAACGATATCCAATGAACTAAACAGCCCAAGTAAAATATATGAGAAAGTGTGTCTAAAAATCCTCATGCCAGGTTCAGAATTTAAAATCTCTGAATTTTATTTTAAATTAAACAATTAGGTGAATGAATATTATTCTTGCAGTGATATTAGAAATTTGTACAAAAGATGTTTTTATAACACCCAGACTTAATTTTAATAGACATTCAGGATAAATGTGACATCCATCTATGTAACTCTATGTAGTACAAGTCAGAATGCCCAATCACCACCCCCTCTTCTGATCAGCTTTGCCCTTTGGAGGTAGCCAAAATCAAAAACTCTATCAGATTCAAATTTCAAATTTATTGTCAGAATACATACACATATAGACAGAATGCAGATTTGGACAGGAAAGTGTCATTCAATCTGGATAAATGTGAGGTGATGGATTTTGGAAGGACAAATCAGAAGGCTGAGTATGGGGTTAATGGTCAGTTACTTAAGAATATGAATGAGGAGAGGGTCCTTGGGGCTCAAATCCATACATCCCTCAAGGTCACCACACAGGATGATACGATAGTTAAGAAGGCCTATTGGGATGCTGGGCTTCATTAATAGGGATTGAGTTCAGGAGTAAATTTGCAACTCAGCAAATTTCTAGCAAGACCACACTTAGAGCATTGTGTTCAGTTCTGGTCACCTCATTATAGGAAAGATATGGAAGCTATGGAGACGGTACACAGGAGATTTACCAGAATTGGAAAACAAGGTTAGTAGAACTGGGACTTTTCTCTTTGGACTGATTTGGTTAGTAGAACTGGGACTTTTCTCTTTGGACTGATTTGGCTTGATAGGTCTACAAGATTATGACAGGCATAGATAGGGTGGACAGTCAGGACTTGTTTCCCAGGGCAGGAATAGTACCATGTTAGTACCATATGTACCAAGTGAAGGGAGGGAAGTTTAGGGGAGACATCAGGGGTAAGTTTTTTTTAATGCTTAGAGTTGTGGGTGCCTGGAATGCCTTGCTAGGGATGGTAGTGGAGTCTGAAACAGACTCTTAGACAGGCACATGAATGAAAGAAAAATAGAGGGTTATGGGGTAGGGAGGGTTTAGTACTTTTAAAACATATATTCCATATATTTAAAGGAATATATGAGTCAGTACAACATCGAGGCAGAAGGGCCTGTACTGTGTTGTAGTGTTCTGGTTCAATGTTTCTATGTTTCTAAAAAAAATGACATCACACTAAACTGAGATTCTTTTTCTTGGGTTGAGGCAAAATTACAACTATTGGTCGTGCAAAAAAACCGACTCAACATACACATATAAATAAATAAAGAAATGTAACAAACTGCAATTCAGAGAGAGAAAAAAAACAATAAAGTGCAAAAATAAGAGTCCTTAAATTAGTCCCTGATTGAGTTTGTTGTTGAGGAGTCTGGTGGTGGAGGGGTAGAAGCTGTTCCTGAACCTGGTGGTGCAAGTCTTGTGGCACCTATACCTCTTTCCTGATGGCAGCAGCGAGAACAGAGCATGTGCTGGGTGGTGTGGATCCTTGATGATTGCTGCTGCTCTCCAATGGCAGCTTTCCCTGTAGATGTTCTCGATAGAGGGAGGGTTTTACCTGTGATATTCTGGGCTTTGTCCATTACCTTTTGCAAGATGTTACATTCAGGGGCATTGGTGTCTCCATACCAGACCATGATGCAAACAGTTAGCTCACTTTCCACCACACATCTGTAAAGATTTGCTAGGGTTCCTGATGTCATGTCAAACCTCTGCGGGCAGGGGTGGGGAGCGTGGCAAGACGACGTAGAAAGGAGACGTTCAGTTCCACCTCTCCCCTGCTGGACTAATTAATGCCCAAATTTAAAAGTTGTGAAAGTGGTTAAAAATAGCTTTTACAGGTTTCTGAACAGTGGAGAATCAAAATGACTACAAATGTGAAGAAATCCAAGACTCAGTTACAGAAGAAATTACCTTATAAAAGTGTTGAAGAATTGAGGCCTACTTATCAAGCTGAAGTCTCGGAGTCATCTACAGGAGCTCAAAAGCCTCAATGTATCCCAGGCCGGCTGAGTATAACCCCAGCGCCGACCTTGCAATCACAAGATAGCGACAGCATTGTTTTGGGTTCGGCCGACTCTGACTCGCGCGCCCGTGAAGCCAGGTGCGTGGACGAATCAACCGAGTGAGGACAGTTGCACGAGCCTGCTGTATTACCTGGTGGTTTAGGTGCGCAGCACTGTGTTGAAGGACACGCCTGCGTGGCCAGTGACACTCCCGGGCATGGGTTGTACGTCGTGAGTCTGGGAGCTTTTGGATAAAGTGTGGGCTGCGGGGGGACCTGGATGAGGTTGACAGGGGCAAGTGCAGCTGAAGAGGGAAGTCCTGCTGTGCTGGAATCAAGGCAGGAGGAATTTACTTTGGAGGCTGGGATCAAGGAAGGTAGGCCTCAAGCGGGAGTAGTGGAACCTGGACTGGATTCTGTATTTACGATTTTGGAAGGGATTGCTCATCAGATGGAAAATATGTCAGTACAGATGTCTGCACAGTTAAATCAGGGATTTATGGAAATGAAAATTAAAATGAATAATATTTGTGAAGAAATATCTTCTGTGAAGAATGATATTAATGTGGTTAAAAGAGATGTTAATAGATGCATAAAGGCAGTGGATACTGTATAGGATAATTTATTAAAAATTGAAGAAGCCTTTTATGAATGTAAAAATCAAGTGAAATAGAGAAAAAATGGAAAAAGTGGACAATTCTTTTGTGGATTGGGGGATCCAGAAGAAGGAACTGTGGAAGAAGATTGATTCTTTAGAAAATCTAGGTCGAAGGAATAAAATAGTAGGTCTTCCAGAAGATATTGAAGGCTCGGATCCGGTAAAATTTTTCAAGAAGTGGATTCCTGATGTGCTGGGTAGTGATTATTTTCTGATGGTCTGGAATTGGACTGGGCACACAGAGCGTTGAGGAAGAAGCCTTTTCCAGGCCAACCACCACGTGCAGTTTTGATTCGCTGCTTGAGATACCAGGACAGAGAAATTATATTGCGGACTGCAGTTCAAAAGGCTCGACAAAATCAGACTCCAATGATGGTTCAGGGCAATAGAGTGTTTTTTTAAGCTGATTTGAGTCAAGAAATTATTAAGAGGCATAGAGAATTTAATTCAGCTAAAGAAGTACTGTGGAGAAAGGGTTATAAATTTGCTTTTCGCTATCGTACTGTATTGAAAGTCTTTTATGGAAATTTTCAGTCTCAATTTTTTGAGAATGATCATTATGTATTAATTTTTGCTAATTCGTTGCCAGATTTGTGAGGAAGTGGACGATACCATTATCGTCACCTAAAAAGAGGGTAAATGGGAATGGGAAGAATGGAAAGCAGGTTGAACTGATGCAGAGACTTCTTGATATTGAAGACCCGGAACAGTCATTGGGACTGGAATCACTGGGTTGAATGTGTCAAACCTCCTGAGGAACTAGAGGTGCTGATGTGCTTTCTTCACAATGCCATTTGCGTGTTGGCTCCAGGAAAGATTCTCCAAGATATTGAATCCCAAGAACTTAAATTTTCTCATCCTCTCCATCTCCGAACTCCCAATGATCACTGGATCGCTTGGGGTGGCACGGCTAACCAGCGAACAGGACTGGGGTTCAAACCCTGTGCTGCCTGAAAAGAGTTTGTACGCTCCTCATATCTATGTGGGATTTCCCTGGGGCTCCAGTTTCCACCCACCCTTCAAAGCGTACCAAGGATGTAGGTCAATTGTGTGTAATTTGGCAGTATTGGCTTGTGGACTGAATGTACCTGTTACTGTGCTGTATGTCTAATTTTTTTTAAATTGGTATTGCGAAAACCTCAAAGATCCCCATTGTATTTAAACCTTTGTAGATGCTTAATGTCATGGAACAAATGTTGAACAAACTTCCTTGTAAGCAGCTTACCTTTCCAAAGAATTTACAGTCACATTACTTCACTTCATCTCTTGGATTGGAGCAATGTCATGACTGCCAAAAACTGACAATACTCAGCATCAACCATAAATTTGAAACTTTACAAATTATAAACATTAACTGATATTTGGGAGCATTTTCAAGTCAATCATTGATTTTCAAAATATTTTTCCCGTTTTTCTAGCATGGTTTACGATGCCTTCTAAACAACTCAATTAAGCACAGTCATTCTCAGTATTTATTATTCATGTCTAAAGCACACATTTTAGCCAAGACACCATGCCTGGACTTCTATTTATGTGCACAAGCTTATACAAAGGCAAGTTAACTTTCCTCATACCTCTTATCAGGCTGTGTCTGTGGCTAATAAGAAGAGACTGCTTTCTGGGGAAATTACCTAACAGCTAGTTTAAGTTACTTTTAGTCGACTTGACAGGTAGGAAGTTGATTTTTACCCCTTCAGGGTGGAAAGGTTCACAAATAACATCCAGTTTCCCATTCTTGACATTGTTATTAACCTTTGTCCTTATTATTACTGCAATGAGTTACTTGTGGAAGCTGGAAGCTTTTGGCCCTTTTGGCGTTGTATGATTTCAGTGGTGTGGAAATATGATGTGGATTGCAGTTTTCTTGCTAAGAATGCAACAGGTTTTCCCTTCGATGGGAAAAGGCTAAAAGCAACTTCTGTGAGTTTGAAAGGTAATGTGACTTTTCCCCAGTGCTTATAAACAGTAAGCTTATTTTTTTTTAAAAAGGAGAAAGTTTGCAGCAAATAATGCAGCATCTTCCATCAGGCAGTGGTCAGCATGGAGCGCCGTGATGACAATGAGAGACAACTTGATGAATATGATGGGGTGGTTCCCGGAACAGACCATCTAGGCCATGTGATGGAATGCCTCATTGCCAGTGCTCACAAACAAGGACCAGGACTTGGCCTGGCTGGCGGTGAAAGGAGCCCTCCCAGTCAGTTCCTTCCTGTACAACCGGAATACAACCCACAATGCAAATTGTCCCCAAGATGTCTGTGGTGGAGTCGAGACAGTCTCCCACCTCTTTGCAGAATGCAGATTCACTAAAAGTGCATGGAGAAGGATGCAAGGGTTCTTATGATGGTTTATCCCCAGTAGCAGTATGTGACAGAAGACTCTCTGATTTATGGCCTGTTATTGGGAACGCACACAGAGTCAGACATCCAGAACTACTGGAAGACCATCAACTTGGTGAAAGATGGTCTTTGGTCTGCCCAAAACCTGTTGGTCTTTCAGCACACAGAGATATCGGTGTGGAAATATGGATGACTGGCGCATTCCAGGCTGCAGAAGTACATGCTGAGGGAGGTTTTGCCCAGCCAATGTGACGATGGAGTGGAGAAAGAGAACAGTCTAGAGTCCATCCACTATTGGGCATAGAGGGGCTGAGACTGAGGGGAAGCCCCTCAAACAACAGAGGAAGAGTAATGGCAAAGCACTATGATGATGGAAATGCATGAAGAAGAAAATAAGGGTGGGAGAAAACTTGAATGGTTTTCCTCTTGAAAATAATTTATCATGAACAAAGTCTACTTTTGTTAAAAAAAATCATAGAGAAGGAAAAAGTTAATGATTCATCTTGGTGACTCAAAGTCTTAATTAGGCTTTCTCCTCACTGAAGTTATATTCTAAATGCTGTCCTCTCACAGATGATCCAAATCTCATACATATAACTGGGATCAGGCTGATAGATTATAGAATAGATTGTATTGATTTGCTTTATTTGTTTCTTTCTACCAGAAGATCTGCAGGGTCCAGTCAAACATAATTTCCCTTTATGAACTCTAGCCAACCCCTGTGCAGGAGCTGTCAGCCAAAATGAGACAATGCAAATCTATACCCCTTGGAAACCCAAATAAATGTTTGTTCTCACCGATCAAGCCCTGGATAGGAAAAAAGATCCAGTAGTTTTTTGTGAATACATACATAGGACTAGCAATATTTACAGGGCTACCCCACAAGATCTCTTTAAGATACGTGAGCCTATTAAGAGGTATTCAGGGACCAGGGCAGAACACTATTGCCTATGCTGTGACACTGTGGCTATGACTATGTCTTCATTTTAATTGGCTTTTACACAATCACTGAATTTATTTGCATCCTGCAGAGCTAACTCACTGGTGTGACGTAATTTCACAGCACAGGCTCTCGCAGCAACCCCTCTCTCACTTTCTTATCATTAATTCTGAACATAATTTAATCACGAATCATTGAATCTTGCAGCAGTCCAAAATTTTAAGTCTTTTAAAAGAGTATCACCCTACAGCTTTGTGTGTGAGTGAAACATGTATCTCTAGGTTTCATTTTTCTTTTGTTTCGTGTTCATCAAACATCTTGATAACCTTGTCGAACTTGCTCTGGTGTTCCACCTCGGCAAAAACAAGTGTGTTGAAAACCTCTAAAGCTTTAGGTCCCACTTCAGTAAGTAGCATTTCAATCTTCCATGTATCTAGTATGCTATTGATTCCAATCTCTTGCAGGAACAGCATGAGTTTTTGTTTAAACAGCCTCCATTCATGGTCAACATTTCCAGTCCATTTTATTGCTTCAAGAGTTTTTATACTGTTTATATTTTCTATGCTGATATTAACTACTACTCACTATGTACACTGTAGTGTTTTTTTTTTCTCACTCCTGTGCACAGCAGCACACTCCTGGCTGTTTTTTTCCATTCCTGGTACCATGTGTGGTGTGCTGAGGTAGCAGCAGGCAAGCATAAAACTCAAAGACTGTACAACAGGCTTTATTCAGATAAAAGTCTGAACACCAGTTCATGCTTCAGTGGCTCTCATGTGACTGGCTCAGGAGGGGCGGCTCAGGTCTATATTTGGGTCATCTGATTGGCAGCCAGCCAGGTGGAGTCAGCCTTAGGTGGTCTTTCTGCAGGTACAGAGATTGCCCCCTGCAGTAGGCTGGTGGTCATATCACTCTGGCTTGAGCTAGGAGATTATGTCTTGATCAATAACTTGGGTCACACAAAGCTGGAACCACAGCGGAAGGGCCCCTTCCAGGTGTTACTAAGAACTCTGACTGTAGTAAAGGTAGAAGGATGGCTTGAGCCAGGAGATTATGTCTTGATCAATAACTTGGGTCACAGAAAGATGGAACCACAGTGGAAGGGCCCCTTCCAAGTGCTACTAACAACTCTGACTGTAGTAAAGGTAGAAATAAGGCCCCATTGGATTCATCACATAGATTGCAAAAGGATTGTTTCCACGGAGGAACAATAAGACTCTGACAAGAGCAAAGAGATTAAAAGGCAACACAAATGAATTGCTGACTTGATTGCTCATTACCTTTCTGGGTGCTCTTGTCATTTTTTTGACTGTCCTGTTAGTGGTACACAAGGTAAAAGAATGTGTGGAATTAAATCTCCAGGCATCTTCATGATCTTTAAGGTTTAGATGAGAATATGTACCAACACATAGGTACCTACATAGGTAAGTGTTGTCATACATAGGTGACAACACTT
Organism: Narcine bancroftii; assembly: GCF_036971445.1. Classification (NCBI taxonomy): domain Eukaryota; kingdom Metazoa; phylum Chordata; class Chondrichthyes; order Torpediniformes; family Narcinidae; genus Narcine; species Narcine bancroftii. The sequence continues at coordinate 103,125,304 of NC_091473.1, forward strand.
ACCTATGTGTGTCCCTGATGTATGTCAAAACTATGAATGTATCTCAGCCAATTGCCAACCTATAGTGATCAGGGAGTTCCCATGACAGCAATACCATTTAATCAGACAGAACATCAGGCCTGGAAATGCCATTCTAATTGGATGTTAAGATTCATAAAAACATCTGAATGCCGACCTGATAAACATTTGTTTAACAATTGGTATAAGCCCTATTATGATCTGTCCAAGTCACTCCCCTATTTTAAACTAAACAAGTACACTATAGGGGGAACCTGTTTGTGCAGGAGAAATGAAAATAGAACAGGAACAGGCCATTGCACCAAAATAAGTGATCAATTTGACTATTTTATGGGGGAAACAACCTTAAATGGTATCTATCTTTATGATGGACAAAAAGTGTATTCATGGCTGACATACTATTGGCAAGGGTATAATTATTTAACGTACCTTGCCCCAGAAAAATGGCATTTTGAGGAAATTACCAACCATCCTTTGGTATGGGATAGAGTAAAAAGAGCTATCTCTGAAACTGAAAGGTTCTTTATAATTCTCTTTCCCAATTATGGTGTGGTTAAATCCGCTTGGGAAACTGATCAATATGGCCAGTGCCCTAGAGAAGCTTGCCAACATTACAGCAAAGAAGGAAGAAAATATGCAGACCCAGATTCGTGAACTCACTGTGGGGATAATGGCTATACGAACCGTGGCTCTGCAGAATCGGATGGTCCTTGATCTGCTGTTGGCAGTAAAAGAAGTTGCATGTGCAGTAGTAGGGCAGGAATGCTGCACCTACATTCTTAATACCTCTGAAACTATCATTTTCCAACCACAAAAGAGAATAAATACGTGATATCCAGAAAATAGGGGAACACTTCCATAATTACAACCCCCAGGACCATCTTGGGGGCCTTTCAAAGGATGGTGGATGACATTCATTCAGGGTCTGTATTAGTTTATTTTATTATTTTATTAGCTGTGTTGATCTTGTAATTCTTTTATATGATCCAATTATGTTTAAGACCAAACTATTCTAATGACCAAATAAGTTATCACGGAATGATAAAAGGAGGGAATGGTAGATTAATAAAAGGAGGGAACGGTAGATTATTAAAAGAAGGGAACGGTAGATCATTAAAAGGGAACGTTAGATTATTAAAAGGAGGGAACAGTAGATTATTAAAAGGAGGGAATGGTAGATTAATAAAAGGAGGGAACGGTAGATCAATAAAAGGGAACGTTAGATTAATAAAAGGAGGGAACGGTAGATTATTAAAAGGAGGGAACGGTAGATCATTAAAAGGGAACGTTAGATTATTAAAAGGAGGGAACGGTAGATTATTAAAAGGAGGGAACGGTAGATTATTAAAAGGAGGGAATGGTAGATCATTAAAAGGGAACGTTAGATTATTAAAAGGAGGGAACGGTAGATTATTAAAAGGAGGGAACGGTAGATTATTAAAAGGAGGGAATGGTAGATCATTAAAAGGGAACGTTAGATTATTAAAAGGAGGGAACGGTAGATTATTAAAAGGAGGGAACGGTAGATTATAGCATAGATTGAATAGATTTGCTTTATTTGCTTCTTTCCTTTCTATAAATTTCAGCAGCAAGAAAAGGTTTAAAAAGAACATTTTTTAATGAGAAAATACAGAGAGCCTGTTAAAGAAATTGTTTTCTTGTAGTAGCACAGCTGAAATAAGTGAGAATCAAGGCTGTGCTGTTCTCAAAACCCATCTGGATGTTTTGCTGATGTCTGCAGATTATAGGTCATAAAATGGGAAGCTAAATCACATAAAATGGCTTATGCCATCTGTGTACGGGGTTTCTTGCAGAAAGATCCTGTTGTAGGTTACAACAGGTCTTCTCATGTAACAGAGCACCCCATTTGCAAAATCGTGTTATTTTCACATTAGTTGTCACACACTTCTTTATAGTTGGAATAAGTTAAAAAGGCTAGTAATCAGACTCAAGTTGAGAGGGGTAGGTGTCCTTTGGCTGATGAATGTTGAATGTCACAGATAGGATTGGTGCATACTTTTATCCAGGTAGTCATTGTTGCTTATGTCAGGCCTGAGCTTCTCACAAGACTGATGTCACTAATTGTCTACTTATTTACAGTTCAGAAAGATGCCTTGCTGATTAAAAAAGAATCCATTTTGGCTCATTCCACTAAAATCCTGTTATGACACTGTAAGCATTTTTATAAAATGCTTTGAGGATTTTTGTCTGGCAATACTATTTAATCCCAACCAATCACAGGTGAAAAACCTTCCACAAGCTTTCTTTATTTTTTCCACCAACTTATTGAATTCTATGAACATAGTCGTTGACTGTTTTACATAATGCAATTTAAATCCCAAACTGCTTTAACGCTGGGCAAAGGATTATTTTGTCACTTAATTTTGGTGGAAGTTGATTTAAAAAAACTTTAAGGCTGTGAAACATTTGTGTTGCCTCATTTGATATAACTAAATTGTTGGCTCAGACCTTGTTCATTACAAATGACAATCCCTGTATACATTCAGGAGAATTTAGTTAAGTGATAAAAGTTCCTATTTTCTTCATGTCACTGTAATTCTCATTTTTATATTTGCATTCGATTCCATACGTTTCATATATTAGATTTAGGAAGCAAAAAATGTGAAAGGCTCATGAAAATTAAATGGTAGCCAGGAAGATACTTAAGAAAGAACTTAGGAGAGCTTGAAGGGGGCATGAAGACCTTGGCAAGTAGGATTAAGGAGAACCCCCAAGGCTTTCATGCATACATGAAAAACAAGGATGATGAGAAGAAAGGTGGGGCCATGTAAGGATAAAGGAGAAGACGTTCCTGGAGGCAGAGGAGGTTGGGGAGGTCCTAAATGAATACTTTGCTTCAGTATTCACTAGCGAAAAGGATCTTGATCAGGGTCTGGCCAGAACAGAACATGATTGTGTGCAGGACAAGGTTAAGATTAGGAAAGAGAAAGTGCTGGATCTTCTTAAAAATTTGGAGATGGATAAGTCCCTGGGGTTGGATGCGATATATCCCAAGTTGCTGTGGAAAGGGAGGGAAGAGATAGCTGGGGCGATGGCTATGATCTTTGCATCTTCCTTGGCCACAAGGGAGGTGCCGGAGGATTGGAGAAGAGGAAACGTGATCCTCTTGTTTAAAAAAGTTATTATGGAGAATCTTGGGAATTATAGACCACTGAGGATTACGTCAGTGGTGGGCAAACTATTGGAGAGTAATCTTAAGGACATGATTAGAGAAGTACAGTCTTCTCAGGAATAGTCAGCATGGTTTTGTGAGGGGAAATGTTTGTGCCTTACAAACCTAATTGAGTTTGTTAAGGAGGTCACAAAAGAAATTGATAAAGGTCGAGCAGTAGATGTAGTGTATATGGATATTAGTAAAGAATTGAGAGACTCATTCAAAAAGTCATGAGGCATGGGATCCATGGAACCTTGGCTGTTGGGATTAAAAATTGGCTTGCCTGTACAAAGCTGAGTAGTAGTGGATGGAAAGTATTCTGCATGGAGGTCAGTGACAAGTGGACTTTCTCAGGGATCCATGCTCTTTGTTATTTTTATAGATGACTTAGTTGAAGAAGTGGTAGGATGGGTCAGTAAGTTTGCAGATGACAGGAAGGTTGGAGGAGCTGCAGATTGTTGGAAGTTACAAAAGGAGATAGACAGGATACAGAGTTGGTCAGAAAAGTGGCCGATGGAGTTAAATCCAGATAAATGTGAGGTGATGCATTTTGTAAGGTCAGACCTGAAGGCTGAATACGAGGTTAATTGTCGGATACTTAACATTATGGAGAAACAGACGGTCATTGGGTTCCATCTTCATACATCTCTCAAGGTTGCCACACAGGTTAATAGGATAGTGAAGAAGGCCTATGGGATCTGTGCTTCATTAGTCAGGATATTGAGTTCAAGAGTCGAGAGGTCATGTTGCCACTCTACAAATCTCTGGTGAGACCATACTTACAGTTTTATGTTCACTTGTGGAAACTATGGAGAGGTGCAAAGGAAATTTACCAGGATTCTGCCTGCATTGGAAAATAAGTCTTATGAGGCAAGGTTAGAAGAGCAAAGAAGGATGAGAGGGGATTTAATAGAGGCCTATAAGATTCTGAGAGGCATAGATAAGGTACATAACCAATGTCTTTTTTACAGGCCGGGAGTAGGAAACACCAGAGAACATCTGTACAAAGTGAAGGGAGGAAAGTTTAGGGGAGACTTCAGGGGTATGTTTTTTTACACAGAGAGTTGTGGGTGCCTGGAATGTCTTGCCAGAGGTGGTGGTGGAGGCTGAAACATTACGGGCATTTAAGAGATTCTTAGACAAGCACATGGATGAAAGAAAAATAGAAAGTTACAAGGTAGGAAGAGTTAATCTTTTTTTCAGAGGGAATATATAGGTTGACTCAACTTCGATGGTTGAAGGGCCTGTATTTGCTGTAATATTCTATGTTCTATAATGTAGAGTTAATGAACTCTTGTTTCGCATATACAGGATAGATCCCTAATATAAACTTGTTAAAACCAAGCTGTGTTCAGTGTTAAAATTATTTTCTACAATACAACTGATCACACTTGAGCCGATTACATTGTCACTACACTTTGAATCATGGCAATGTAACAGCCTAATGGCTAACAGTATTTTGGAATAAGGTAATTTTATATGCTAATGTTACTTCATATTTTTGCAGAAACTTAAAAAAATCGCATGCAAAATTTGTTATGACATCTTTTTTTTTAATTTGGAGGTTTTCTTCAAGTGGTATCATGGAAACCCCTATTCATGCAGCATTTATTCTGATACTAAAGAAATGTCAAATTGATAAAATATCTATTCGCCATCAATGCATTTCAGTCGAAGACTCTCCAGACCAGATCATCTTTAGATTATTTGTCTATTATCCTTTATCCTAGGTCTCTTTGACACAGATTTCAGTTTTTGCAATTAGTTTAGCCAGAACTGTAACATTGCTTAGTTTTTTATTTTAATTTTTGCAGCAACTGGAGTGTAACCAAATTGATTTCTCTCAGTTTATAGATAAGTGTTTCAATAAACCTGTTTTGTTTAAAGACTAGGAAGGTGATTCCATCACAGATAGTTATCATTAATTAAATTGTAGCATTGACATCCAATTCATCATTTATTTTGGAAGACTATCCAAGTAAAGCCATGTCACTTCACATATAATTTTAAAAATGCATAAATCCTATTAATCTGAACAAAAATATTGCCTTACTCCTAATTCCAGTTTTGTAAGCTTTTTCTGAGAATTTTCCTAAATTAAATGCTCAGAATGGGTGGCACAGTTGGTGTAGTGGTTAGCGCAACACCTTTAAAGTGCCAGTGATCAGGTCCAAGGTTCGAATCACGTGCTGCCTGGAAGGAGTTTGCATTTTCTCCCGCGTCTGCATGGGGCTCTGGTTTTCTCCCGCCATTCATTCAAAATATACTGGGAGTGTAGGTTAATTGGGTGCAAATTGGGAAGCGTGGACTCGTGGCCCAAAATGGCCTGTACCTTGCTGAATGTCTAAAAAAAAACAGGATGCCAGCAAATGTCCTTTCCCTACAAAATTCTAGACCCAATAGCAAAACACTGCAGATTGAGAATCACCTCAATTATTTTCTTTTCTCAAATTCCCTCATTTGTGTACCTTTATCATGTTAGTTGGTTTGTTGGCAAAGATGAACTTAAAATACAAGCAGTTACTGCATCCACATGAAATAATTCATTGCATTATAATTCTGCCAAAAACATATAAAACACATTTCAGAGCTAATTCTAGCAAGGTGAGAGATAGCAATGAAACTAGCAATGCAATCACTTCATTAATGAATATTATTTAGGGTTATATGTATACATTGAAAATATTCCATGTGGAAAATGAAAGACTGTCTTCTTAACAAGTGACATGTCTGACACTGTACTTCAAAAAACTGTTCACAATATATGACAGGTGACAACTGATAATCACAGCTAAGATAAAATATGGTGAATTGAGTCAACAGAACACTTAAAGGTGAATGACATGCTGAATATGTTAAAGCTTCCAAACCTGTTTTCATTTGCAAGCGGGCGTCCTAGGAGTTATCCACCACAGAAAAGGGATTATCTGAGATTATTTTTAACCAGACCTACCTCAGTGCTGATGGAACTGGTTATACAGAGTAGTTGTACAGATATGGTCACAGACCTATGCAATCATCTGAATTGTAAAATATATGTTTGAAACGCTGCGTAATATTTCTTTATCACTTTCCCCCTTTGTAACCTGTGTGTTTACTAAATGCAAAAGAAATTTAAAAACAGAATTGCTAAGATTTTACTTTAAAACAATTATCCAGCTAAATATTTGAAATGAATTTAAGATGCAGATTTAATTCATTTTTTTTAAAAAGTACTACAGGAAAAACAAAGGTTTTTTTTCTAGATGAAGTAAATAATTGTTTTGTGCTTCGTAGAGGTTAAGTGAACCTCAGGTGCATATCCTAGATATAGATTCCTTTAACAAGGTTTTTCTTTTGGTAATAAAATAAAGTGCTTCAAATGAAGAATATGAAACTGAAACTGTGAATCACTATGCAGAACACTGAGAATAATTGCACATTTATAATCATGCTTTGTTTTCCTTTACGTTGAGCATTCTTGGTGCAGGGATCGCCTGAAAGAGCAAACTATCACCAAGTAAAGATTAATATGGAAGGGAAAAGAAAGGAAATCAAAAATAGATTTTAGGCTTAAGAGTAAAGTCTTAAAATACTTTCAATACTTATTTATAAATCTTAACATGTGGCAATACTTCAACACAGGAAAATTATAGGAATTTCAATGCATATCTGAAGTGGAAAAATGTCTATTCTCTCGCTCTGTCATCATTCGTGTTGATGAATGCATTTTTCAAATAAACTTTAAAAAATGGATTAACACATATTTTATGAAATAGATTCATTGAATGATCGGTATATTTTAATAAATGTTGACAATGAAACAAATTTTCATTTTTTTCTTAAGGTAAGTTTCCTTAGTCAATATTTAGAGCTCGCAACGAGAGAGAGTGCAATACTGGGACTCCTATGAGGGACCAAGGCAGGGCAAGAGACAGAAGTGAGTGCAAGAAAACACTTTGGATTGTGTCATCATAATGCCATTATTTTGAAAATAATTATGGAAAAGGATTGAGATTGAGATTCTAAACTGGAGAAAGTCTAATTTTGATGGTATCAGAAAGGATCTGGCAAGTGTGGATTGGGCCAGGATGTTTCCTGGCAAAGATGGAGGTTTTCTTAAGAAGGAGGTTTTCAAAGGTGAAAATTTGAGAGTAAACTTCAGAATCAGAATCAGAATCAAAATTTATTGTCATGAACAAGTCATGAAATTCGATGTTTTGCATCAGCGTCATAGAGCAAACATTCATATTATGAACAGTCTTACACAATAGTATAAAAAATAAAAATAATAGGGCATGAAAAGTAAGGCAGTGTCTTTGGTTCATTGATTATTCAGGAACCTGATGGCAGTGGGGAAGAAGCTGTCCTTGTGCCACTGAGTGCTTGTCTTTAGACTCCTGTTCCTTTTCCCAATGGTATCAGTGAAGAGGGCATGGCCTGGGTGGTAAGGGTCTTTGAGGATAGAGGCTGATTATTTAAGACAACACCACATGTGGATTTCCTCAATGGAGTGGAGTCTGATGCCTCTGATGTGACAGGCTGAGTTAACAACCCTCTGGAGTTTTTTGTTGTCCTGGCACCTCCATACCAGGCAGTGGTGATGCCACCAGCCAGAATCCTTTCCACAGTACACCTGCAGAAGAAGTTTTTGAGAGTCTTCTATGACACACTGAATCTCCTCAAACATCTCTCAATGTATTGCCACCGGCGGGCCACCTTCTTCGTGATTGCATCAATATGGAAGCTCTAAGACAGATCCTCGGAGATGTTGACACCCAGGAATTTGAAGTTCTTGACCCTCTCCACTGTTGAGCCCTCGATAAAGACTGGGTTTCTGTTCCCCTTACTCCCTCCTGAAGTCCATAATAATTTCCTTGGTTTTGCTAACGTTGAGCGCAGGGTTGTTGTTGTGACACCATTCAATGAACTGCTCTATCTCCCCCCTGTCCACTTCCTCATTGCTGTTTGTGATTTTGCTGACAACTGTGGTGTCATTGGAAGACATAGATGGCATTGGAATTGTGCCTGGCCACACAGTCATGGATGCATAATGAGTAGAGCAGTGAGCTAAGCACCCATCCTTGGGGTGCGCCTGTGTTGATAATCATTGGGGAGGAGACGTTACTTCTAATTCCTATTGACTGTGGTCTTCCGATGAAAAAAAATCAAGGATCCAGACGCAGGGGAGGTGGTTACAGAAGCCCAGAGTTTTAACTTCTTGACCAGCACCGAGGGAATAATGGTGTTGAAGGCTGATCTGTAGTTGATGAAGAGCAGCCATATATATAAGTTGCTGTTTTTGATGTGTTCTAGAGCTGAGTGGAGAGCCAGCCATGTTGCATCTGCTGTGGAGCGATTGTAATAATAGGTGAATTGCAGTGGGTCCAGATCTTTGCTTGAATATTCATGTGAGAATTAAAGGCAAGACTAGAAGATGGAAAGAACCTTGATTTTTGAGAGATATTGAGCCCAAGTGTAGAAGATGTGCAGAGCAGGTATAAGGTGGCAAGGAACAAACAAGGGACTTGAGGAGTATTCGAAGTGCAAGAAAATATTTAAGAAGGAAACCAGGAAGGATAAAAGAGGGCATGAGGTGGCTCTGGTACACAAGGTGAAAGAAAATGGCAAGGATTTTATAGATGTATTAAGATCAAAAGGATAACAAGTGAGAAAATTAGCCCTCTGGAAGATCAGAGTAGTATAGAATCAGAAAAGATGGTAGAGAACTTAAATGGATATTCTGCATCCATATTTACTTGGGAGATGGACACAGAGCCTATAGAAGTAAGGTAAAAGAGCAGTCAGGTTATGGATCCTATGCAGAGGAGGTGCTTGTTTTCCAAGAAATTTTAGGCCAGTGAGCCTGTCATCAATGGAGGGTAAATTATTGGAGATATTATAAGCGACTGGATATATAAGTACTTGGATAGACAGGGACTGATCTAGGATAGTCAACATGGCTTTGTTTGTGGTAGATTATGTCTAATCAATCTTGTAGAGGTTTCTCTAGGAGGTTACCAGGAAAGTTGATGAAGGAAAGGCATAGGATGTTGCCTACATAGACTTTAGTAAGGCCTTTGACAAAACCCTACGTAGTAAACTGGTTAAGCAGGTTCAGTTGCTCAGTATTCGGGATAAGGTTGTAAATTGGATTAGTTATTGGCTTTGCGGGAGAAGCTAGAGAGTGGTAGTAGATGATTGCCTCTCTGACTGGAGGCCTGAGTCTTGCAGTGTGCTTCAGGGATCATGGTCCATGTGTTGGGTCCATGGTCGGTTGTCATTTATATCAACAATTTGGATGATAATGTTGTAAATTGGATCAGTAAATCTTCAGATCACAATAAGATTGGGAGTGTAGTGGACAGCAAGGAAGGCTTTAAAAGCTTGCAGAGGGATCTTAATCAGTTGGAAAAAAGAGCTGCAAAGCAACAGATGGAATTTAATGCAGACAAGTGTGAGGTGTTACACTTTGGAAGAACAATCCAGGTAAATGGTAGGGCACTGCCAACTGTGTAGAAGAGGAATCTGGAAATATAGATATATAATTCCTTGGAAGTGGCCTCACAGATATATAACATCATAAAGAAAGATTTTAGCTCATTGGCCTTCATGATTCAAAATATTGAGTACAGGAGTGGGATGTTATGTGGAAGTTGGTGTACTGTGTGCAGTTTTGGTCACCTACCTATAGGAAAGATATCAATAAGATTGTAAAAGTGAATGTATGTTGGGAATAACCTACTAGAGCAGATAATTACATTGACTGTCCAATTATAAACTACCCATGGAAATCTGTAGCTCAATGAATTTCTATTCTAGTGGGTTAAAAACAAGGAAGTAATTTCTAAGATTTTTTTTTGAGAAAGAATAAACATTTAGTCACAATATTTTATCCATCGCCATGGGAGCAAGCTTGATGGACTTGTAATCTTGCATGTTGTTTGTATGGTTTAATTTGCTGATTTTTGAGATTTCCCCCTTTCTCCTGCATTCCAGGTGCTGTGGTAGAAATTTGCTTTGTGGTTGACTCCACTTTGGTATGTTTGCACTTGCTTGATACTTGCTGACAATATAGATCTTGAGCTGGAGTCTGACCTTTTCATGAATTGCTGTATGGTTGCGTCCTCATTGGCATATTTCTCCTTAAAAGCATGGGATTTACCTGAAAGCCTGTGCCCAGAATAAAAAAGTAAAATAAATACTTGGAGCCTTTCACAACCTTCAACATCTTAAAACTCTACATGCATGAAGTCCTTTTGAACTCCAGTCCTTGTTGTAATGCCAAAAATATGGCTACGATTTTATGTACTGCAAAGTCCCTCAGACAGCACCTGGAGAATTCCTTTTTTTTTACAGCAATGTGTCAATCCATTTCTGTCTTTTATGCTCAGCTGGCCTCAATTTAATATCTGCTCTAAGAAGCAGCACCTATAACAGTGCAGTGATTTTATTTTGGTATTGCCTAAATTTATTATTTCAGTTTTCTGGGGTAGAACTTGAACACACATCCTTGTAATCCTCACCTGTGCATTACCAACTGAGTTGCAGATTATATATTTTAAATGAATCGCAAGGACATGTGGCAAGAGCGAATTTCCAGAGAGGAATAAAACTCTTTGATGATTTCAGTTGGGGCTATATTACAGAATATCAATGGCTGCCTAAAATAAAAGTAATTACAATTGGACCAACGTGGTTATTTCCTTTTTTGAGAATTAAAGGCTTCAGTAAACAGAAGGCTGCCTGGTAAATTTTATGATAATATTTCTCTTGTCTCTTGAGCCCAATTACCTCTGTGGCCATCTCCATTTATAAAACGAGCTGGACAAAGTAATAGAAGATGAACAGTTTGGAACAGTGTCCTTTCATCCTAGATTTCAAATCAGTTTGGATGGCTCTTGCTGTTTCCTTTAAAAGTACCTGGAAACTTGTTCTAAACATTTGCTACCACAGGTGAAAGTTTCTTTCTGTCTTCCCTGCTTTCTGCCAACTTTCTTTTCCATATATATTCGCCATATAAATATAATATAAATTCTCCATATATCCTTGTACTTGTACGGAATAGGTGAGTTGAAGGCTGTAGCCCTGATGCTATTACTTTGCTACACTAATCCAGGGATTGTAATTCTAAGTAGTCAATAGCACGATTATTCTTTGAAATTTCCAGTTGTTCCTGTCCTTTTCATTAATTGCTGAATGGACATGTCTTTACTGGTATTCTCTCTCTCTCTCTCTCTCCCCCCCCCCACCCCCCACCCTCTTGTTGTCAAAAAGCCTGCATACCATGACTAGACTTGGCTTATGGTCAAATGTGAAGAACTTAAAGAAGCTCAGTGCATTTGTTTTAGGGTGGCTGTAGACAGGGCTGTCTCGATCCTACATTCACCTGTAACAGTGAGATGAGAGAATGAAAAGAATGGATCTCTTTGTTCTTGCAATGCAAACAGACCCTTGCATTGAACAAATCTGAAGGACTTATGTGGATAGCTAATAGACCCACAACAAGTTATTTACTGCTTGCTTAGCAAATACTGGGGATATTGCAACAGAAAGTCTTGTACTTTCCACAGATTACCTTAAAAAAAATCTAGCGGCTGATTGTGCATTTTCTGAAGTGGAATCACTGTTCTAATTATGTAACACGGAAGTAAATTTCCGATCAGTAACACTACCCTCACACCCCCAAACAATTTAAGAACAATGGCCAGGAATTCTGCTTTTTTTATATATTGATTGAAATGTAAATATTGGCCAGGGCTCCCAGGATAACTTGCTAATTTTCAATTTGACAGTGGATACTTTCAAATGTAGGTGTGTGGCAGTATCTAAAGAGAGTGAAATAATTAATGTTTTAAATGGAATACCCTTCATCAAGATCAGCAAAAGGATAGGAGCAGGAGTAAACTAGCAGGCCCCTGAAGCCTTCCCCAACCATTCAATATGCTGGTCCCAACTCTTCCTCTGTGCCAGTAAGGTCAGGTCCATTCAAATATGTCTTTACTTTCATCGGAATCCTCTATTCACAGTGTTTTGCTTGTACTAATTTTAAAATGTTTTCTTGCACTGGCAAGACTTCTGCATTTATGATTATAATTTCACCATGAAAAAAAGACAGGAATATTTTCTCTTTAAAATATTTTTATTGAGTTCAATACAATAATCTCATATACATTAATGTAACAGAACAAAATATCAAAATATATACATAATATATAACTAAAAAAATGCTCTAATTAAGTTTCCCAGTTTTGTTATTACTTAATATTATTAAAATTAAAAAAGAAAATCACATGAATTACTTTATAAGCAACTGCTCATAACTTGGTAAAATATCAATTAATATTAAAATAGGAATCTGAAGGTGTCAACTATAGGTTTTGATGTAGAAATATGATTTAAACAGTGCAATTTCCTCAATGAGGAAACATGCGAGGCCAGCAGCTTTGGTAGAAAAATTAGAAAAGTGGAATGATTTTAAATGGTAAAAGGCTGAAAGGCATTGATGTGTAGAGGGACCCAGATATCTTTGCACGTGAATTGCTGCCAAATATTAAGCAGATTCAGCAAGCAAGTAGGAAAGTAAATGGTTTGTTGGGTGTTGTCACAAGTGGATTTGAGTTCGAGAGTAAAGGCAGCTCACTGTAATGGAATGTGTCCTGGAGAGACAGCTGCTGCAATACCATGCACAGGTTTGGTGACTACACCTAAGGAACGATAATACTTGTGACAGAGGCAATGCAATGAAATCATGTAATGGAAGTGGGGGTTGGGGGGTGGAGTGTAAGGGCTTATCCTGTGAGGAGACTTTACATAATATAGACTAGGCTTGTCCTCTGGTATTATGAGAGGTGATCTAATATAAACAAGCACATCTCTGATGGATCTTTAGAGGATAGATGCCGAGTGGAGGTGAGCTTTCTGTTGGCCCTGCACTCACCCAAAAATGCAAAGCTTATTCCACAATGTTCCTGACTTTTGCCTTGCAGATGATGGAGAGGGCCTAAAATGTCAGGAGGTATGTCAGTCACCATAGGGTAACTAGCCACTGATCTACCCATTTTCCTTGGCTGTCTGTGTAAAACCAGGGATTGGAGACCCACAGTAAGTGGTTGGCCTTTCAGAAATGAACTGAAAATAAATCTCATTTTGAAAAGAGTGATATCTATTTAGAATTCTCCACCTCAATGTAATTATGGAAGCTCAGTCATTGTCTATATTCAAAATAAAAACTGAGAAGTTTTTAAGCCATTATGTAAATCAAAAGATATTGGATTTGTGTAGGAAAATGGTGCTGAGATAAAAGATCAGCCATGACCTTATTGAAACAAGCACAGGGGACTGAATGGCCTATTCCAACTTCTATTTATCTTTTTTCTTAATGACAGATACCACATTAGTCAAAGCAGAAAATTACAAGGAAATATTATTGTTTGGAATCCAGTGCCCTAGCGAGCTCATATAATCAGCCTGAGTCAGTAGATATAACAAAGTAAATCAGGTAATGAGGCCTTAATTATGTTCAGCAACTTTGCTCATCAAAAATTGTGTGTAAATTAACCCTTTCAAAAAAGTTGGATGTAACTGAAGTAAAAACATGCAGAAATACTCAGCAGGTCAGGCAGCACCTGTGAAGATAGAAACAGAGTTAACAGTGCTGATAAAAGTGGGAAGTCATACATAATTAGAAAAGAGATTTTAGATTCCTGGAGCACAGTGCTATGAATAAGAGATAGGATTTGGAGGAACACAGATTTCTCAAATTATTTAATGGCTAAAGAGATGGAGAGAAGTAAGAAAATGGAAGAATTTGAAGATAAGGAAAATAAACACAATCCCGCTCCCCACAGCAGCAGAGCATTGCACAGATGAATTGACTGCGATGCCGAGTCTGAGAAAGACAAGGGAAGAAAGCAAATTGTTTGATTAGGGTTGAAGCAAAAATTCAGTAAAAAGAGTTGTGAAAGACTGAATTGAAACATACAAGAGTTTTGGAGAAATAGGGTAATCTGGAGTCAGGGTGGTACCTTGCAAGTACTTGGTTGATTTTAGTTTTATGGAGAAAGGTGTTTGGAAACAGAAGGAAGTGAATTTCATGGATAAGATAAATTTTAAAAAGGCACATGATTAAATGCTTTTTGGTGTGCCAGGGAAAATCCTTTTTGGAGGCTTGGATTGCAGGTGAGATGCTGAAGGAGTGGAAGAAGCCTTTCAGAAGTGTTGCCTCAGTTTTGTGACTAAGAACTTCATGAACTCCTTGAACTTAATGGAAGAGTTGAGGATGAAAGGGTAGGAAAAAGGAAGTCTAGAATGTGAATGATGTCAGATAAAGGAAACTGGAGGCTATTTTTGCCTTCCCATTTGAGTTTAGGGCAGTGACCAGTTGCTGTTGAAGAAGGAGGAGGCTTGGTAGATTTGGAAGAGATCAAGCCACATCTAATGAGGGATGGTTCATGAAGGAAGTGTTTAATAGAATATCAGTGTCCAAAAAATAAGTTCAATGTCCAAATGGTCTGGTCCAACTGGATCATCATCAAAGAAAAATGTGATTTCCAATTATCATCCTTGCAGTGAATATAATGAAATCGAACTAATGAAATAACCACACAATGAGACTTTTCCAGATAAATACCAGCATTGGTTTTCTATTTCAAATCATTTTCCACAAATCAGAACAATATCTTCTTAATTCAGATGCAATTAAAGTTTTTTTTAAAAGATCATTCAGCATATGTATATTACTGGAAAGGTTTGCATTTAATCTCCATTTTGTGATATACATGATTATTTGGGCTATTTTAGAGGGAAGTTAAGAGTCAATTATCAGAAGTCACACCATGGTCATTCTGCACAAGGATGTGTGATCTTCCTTCCTGAAGGATTAGTGGGCTGGACAGGTTCTCTTGACAATTCACTGAATTTTAAATTAACTTTTTCTGATTCCTAATTTTAATTCAACAAGTCACTTTATTTATTTAGTCACTTGAATCTACACTCCCTAGCTACCAGACTTCAATGTGACGAGATCTTTATGTAACGAGATCAATATCACTGTCTTGACATTAGCCACTAGACTGACACACTGATCTGAAATACCACTTTTATTTTTTCTTCTGGTTTACCAATTTATTGAAATTTACCTTACAGAATTCTGATGTATTTTTGTCCTCTTGACATACGAAAATTCAATCCAGCAGCATTAATTCAGAACATAATAACCTCTGGAGAGGATAGGACATGATGCCAAACATTGACGGAGTTCTCCCAATCTCCATCTCTAAGTTCCTGCAGGAATAGCTGTTTATTCCTGTTTTTACGTTCATCTAGTTTTTTTCTTAGTTTTCTAAGGATCTTGACATCCACTTTGAATTACCACGCATAATTTTGGCTACTCTTCTTTCTTTGGCTTGGCTTCGCGGACGAAGATTTATGGAGGGGGTAAAAAAAAAAAGTCCACGTCAGCTGCAGGCTCGTTTGTGGCTGACCAGTCCGATGCGGGACAGGCAGACACGATTGCAGCGGTTGCAAGGGAAAATTGGTTGGTTGGGGTTGGGTGTTGGGTTTTTCCTCCTTTGCCTTTTGTCAGTGAGGTGGGCTCTGCGGTCTTCTTCAAAGGAGGCTGCTGCCCGCCAAACTGTGAGGCGCCAAGATGCACGGTTTGAGGCGTTATCAGCCCACTGGCGGTGGTCAATGTGGCAGGCACCAAGAGATTTCTTTAGGCAGTCCTTGTACCTTTTCTTTGGTGCACCTCTGTCACGGTGGCCAGTGGAGAGCTCGCCATATAATACGCTACTAGTTCACTCATTAACCCACCGGAAGAGGCTGATAAACAAGAAAATTTAAGAAAACAAATGAAGAATTCCCTCGACCTTTCCAGAGGCAAGTTGCAAAAAGATACTAGTTGATACTAGTAATTTCAAGTTAATTTTCACCCTGCCTTCTAAAGCCCAAGATACCTTCTACTCTGTAGAAAGATGATAAACCATGGCCTCCTATGTAACTGACGTTTATAAGAAATGAGCAGTGCTTTTTAACAGTTATTCATTTCCCACCATCTCCTTTGAACTTACATCCACAGATGACAAGGAAAGTATTCAGGATTTTTGTTCTCTTATCATAAAAAGTCAAATTCCACTAACATCTGTCATATTTTCCAAATGTCAAGTTTGGTGTTTGTGCATCAGGCTGACTAAACTCAAAGCACAAGCTGAGTGTGATATAAGAAGAGTGAGATGTGGATAATCTGTGTTTTTTATCATTCATAGGCCATTCTTTTCACAGCACATGGGCCATAGTTTATTAGGTTGAGCAGCTCTGTGACTGCAAGAAAGGCTTGGACTTTCTCATCACCATGAGAACAGTGCAATGAATGCTTTCCAAGTGTTTACTCAGCATTTGTCTTCTGTTTCAACAGAGGAATTAGTGACACGGGCTATTTTGACGACCAAACAGCTTGATGTGTTATGACAATGTTCCATTAATATGCAGAATGGCATAAGGGATTAGACTCAGTTCTAGTGCTTCAGGCATTTCACTGGGACATTCAAACTTTTTAAGGATGACCTGTTCACAGCCAGGGCATTGAAAATCAGATTTCCCAGCAGATTTTTTTTGAAAATCTCACACTTGTCCAAAGCAGTTAACGTCTGGCTTTGAAAACACAATATGTAGTATTTCTGTATTGTTGTCCAAATTAGACACTTTGTGTATGGTCATGTAACTCATTGACTTCTAATCTTTGATTAAATTTTGCCTGTAGGAATGTTAACTTGGAAAGAACTAACAAATGAAAAGCCTGCATATTAACTTCTAATTATTTGTTTTAATAATTGATAACTCTGATATTTTACCCCAGATATTTAACATATTTATTATTTAAATGTAAATTGCATACATAGCTACCAGTAAAAAGATATAATTCTGGAGTCAACTTCCAAAACTTTTACATTTTATTCAAATACTTTGAAAAAATAATAATAATAAACTGCTATAAAAATGTGAATTTTGTAATATTTATACCAGAAATCAACCATTAAAAATTTGCACACATTTGCATCATTCCAATATCTTTTATTTATAGGAAGAACAAGTCAGTTGCTCAAGTTTCTGCAATTATAGTTCTTAAGGAAATATGCAATATTTGCCCTGGAAGGTGAACTCCAACTTTTCTCCATCATTCTGATGACAAATTCACACATCCTTCAGCATTTCAGCTAAAACCACAAATTCGGCCGATTGTGTTTCAAGAGCACAAACTCTCATATTCTAACACCTTATATTCCACTGACAGTCTCTAATTGGATGGCATTAATATTGACCTCTAGTTTCTGTTAACCCCCTCCCCTATTCTCTCTCTTTCTCTCATTCCTGTGTCTCCCTTTCCCCAGCTGCCTACCCCTTTTCCTTCCTTCTCCTATAAGGGAGCAATCTCTCTTAGCCCCCTGCCCTCTCCCCCTCTCACTTCTCAGCTTCTACTCTCCTACCAGTATCCACCAATTTCCTCTTTCCCCCTGTTAGATTGTGTTCCTCCCCCTTCTCTCACCCCACCTTTTCATTCAGGTGTCTGCCTGATTTTTAGCAATCCTGAAGTGGGGACTCAGGGCCAAACTGTTGACTGGCATTTACTGTCTACGGATGCAGTAAAGGTGATGAGTGCTCTTTCATTGTGGTCAAGATGAAGGAATTTCATTCTTCATAAAGCCAAACTTGGAAGAATTTGATCTTGACACGTGTTGTTCAAGGTCTATTAGATCTGCCACTCTTAATGTCACCTTTCATCACTTTTTTGGATAAGGTTTTTGGCAAGCTGAAACTTCTAATCCAAAAATACACTTACAGAGTGGTGTCAATGTGCAATATTTTCACACCATATTCAAAGGATACATGTTGTGAATGGTTGCTTCTGGTGCAGAGCTTTACTCAACTGAAGAACTTTGGTGACACTGGAGAAGGTCCAGAGGAGGCTCATGAAAATAATCTCTGGAAAAAAAAGATTATCATGAGGAATCTTTGATGGCTCTGGGACTGTATTCTACTGACCAGCATGCCTTTGGGATGCACAAAGGAGCTAGGGGACTATGGGGAAGTGCATGTGCTCACAGGGAGAATGTTCAAACTCCAAGCAGACAGGGCCAAAGGCCAGGAGGAACCGAGGCTGCTGGAATAGTGAGGAAGCAACATTACCTCCTGCACTGACTAAAGTTGGCAACAGCTCCAAAAACATCAGGTGATGCTCTCTAGTTTCCTTTATGCATGCAGATCCAAAGATGCCAGGGAGGCTCTTACTTATTCAGCACAAAGCAGCCTGCCTCATGCCCATGGCCCATTTCTACCTTGAGAGTTGCCAGCAGCGTCAAGCCTTCCATCCGCCGTGCAGATCACAGCCTCTTCTCACTGCTACTTCGAGCGGGTGGTGCAGAAGCCTGAAGAATATTTTCTTTCATAAAAACAAAGAAAATCTACAGCACAACACAGGCTCATCAGCCCAAAAAGTTGGGCCGAAACATGTACCTATCCAAAAGTCTCTTAAAAGACTCTGTTGCACCCACCGCCACCATCGTTGCTGGCAGCCCATTCCATGCACCCACCTCTCACTACATAAAAATATTTACCACTGACATCTCTGCACCTACTCCTCGGCACTTTAAACCTGTCTCCTCTTGTGGCAGCTAAGAGACTCTTGAGTCTCCTCTTGGTTTGCTAATCAAAGACTGCTCAAACATCACTAAAGGACTGTTTGCATGATTGCAAGGACGATGATCACTGTGAATATTCATATCTTATGTATTTTTGGTCTCTTTTAATTTAATTTAATATTACTACAGATATTATACTTTTTCCTTACAAGTAAGAATCTTGGTGCATATGTACATAGTACCAGCGTTGTCTCCGCTCCATCCTCAACATCCATTGGAGCGCTTTCATCCCTAACGTCGAAGTACTCGTGATGGCAGAGGTCGACAGCATTGAGTCCACGCTGCTGAAGATCCAGCTGCGCTGGGTGGGTCACGTCTCCAGAATGGAGGACCATCGCCTTCCCAAGATCGTGTTATATGGCGAGCTCTCCACTGGCCACCGTGACAGAGGTGCACCAAAGAAAAGGTACAAGGACTGCCTAAAGAAATCTCTTGGTGCCTGCCACATTGACTACCGCCAGTGGGCTGATATCGCCTCCAACCGTGCATCTTGGCGCCTCACAGTTTGGCGGGCAGCAACCTCCTTTGAAGAAGACCGCAGAGCCCACCTCACTGACAAAAGGCAAAGGAGGAAAAACCCAACACCCAACCCCAACCAACCAATTTTCCCCTGCAGCCGCTGCAACCGTGTCTGCCTGTCCCGCATCGGACTTGTCAGCCACAAACGAGCCTGCAGCTGACGTGGACTTTTACCCCCTCCATAAATCTTCGTCCGCGAAGCCAAGCCAAAGAATGTGTAGGACAAAAAAACTCATCATCAGCCGAGAAGGTAAAGGATGGCACTTGCCATCTGCAAGATGGACTGCAAATCATACACCATTCTTACTTTGGTACAAATGTATATTTTACTTTTCACTCACGTGTGTTAGAGATGTTCCAATTAATACCAGTGCAGTTTCCTCACAAAATGAACTGCAACATGCAGTATGTGAAGTTTGCTACTCAGATCTTCAATGGCAATTAGAGCTGAGCAATAAATATTGATCTTCTCAGTGACATCTGCCAAACATGAGTGTTGACAAATAAACAGAAATCCACATCCTCGTCATGACATGGATCCCATTACAGTACGTTTCCGACTATCCAAAATGCTTGGGACTGGACCTATCTTGGTTAAGCAAATTTTTCAGTTATTTGGGAATTTTCTCAAAAGCAGTAGCATCAGGAGAATACTTGTATCAGCCATCGTAAAATACCCCAAAAAATACCCAAAACCTCCTTGCACAGTTGCCAATCCCCGGCACTTCCCCACCGCTGATGCCAATCCTGCCCGGGAGCCCAAGGTCCGTGCTCCCTGTCCCAGAGCCCGAGGTCTCATATCACCTGTAAGTGGTAGGAGATTGCACAAGGATTGTCCTCCTACCAGAATTTCAGTGACCCTCCTGAAAGGGTATTTGAGAGAGGGAACAGCTTGGGTGAGCAGGGAAAGAGCGCAGCTTGGCAAGGCAAGCGAGGAGATAGCACGGCTTGGGCAGGTGAGCGGGAAGAGACCACGGTTCGGGCGGGCAAGTGGGGAGAGTGGCAGCGCTGCTCAGTCAGCCGAGCAGGAAGAGAGCAGGGAAAGAGTGCGTCTTGGGCAGGCAAGCGGTGAGAGAGCGCGGTATTCAATTCAAATTCTGAGAATCCCACAATGGAATTTATCACAAATTTGCAGTTACTCAAGGCAAAAAAAAAGACTATTTGTAAATAAATAATCAGTGCTATCCTTTCCTTCAAGGTGTAACCTGTGGACAAATGTCCCCTTTGTAAAACTGATTCCCTGTCGCCCCACTTGAGCATGGTGGGTAAATTTATGTCTCACATGAGAAAGCTTTTGGATATTCAGAATTTCAGTTGATCTGTTTTTGGTTAATCGGAAATGCACTGTATCAATATTCCACATAACCAAAGAAATTAAAATCAATGGAAATGCAATTATTCCACCCAGCCTGCCCATCGTTCTTTAAAGTACAGAATTAAAGTACTGTAATTGTTAGTTTGTGTTCTCAGCAAATTTAAAATTGTGCCCTGCACATTCAAATGCATTTGTTAAAGCAATGGTCCATGTATTGGTTCTTGGGGACGTTTAGGGTGCATTTTCCTCTAGTCCAAGAATTTACCAGCTGACGTGGACTTTTTACCCCCTCCATAAATCTTCGTCCGCGAAGCCAAGCCAAAGATCAAAGACTATTCTTCTTATTTAAATCATCCTTCTACTTATGCTAAGCAGATCCTTTGTTTCTTAGACTTCAACCTTGACCCCTTCAGCCTAAAAGCCAAAAATTTGATTATGTATGATACTTTCAGTTATATCTTGTCAGCCTTATGTGCTGGTTTTGAATTTGTTCTTTCCTTTTTCATTTGATATTGAAAGAGATGAAAGACTTCCCAACAAAATGATTATAGGATCTTTATCAATTGCTGAGACAAGCTAATACATTGCTTATCAGTTACAGCTCATGAGGAATCAGATCGAACTCAATAGAATCTTAATTATTAACATGTCAGACTCATATTTTAGATTTGTTAGGGGTATGGATAGAGTAAGTGCAAGTAGGTGTTTTCCACTGAAGTTAGGTGAGATATAAACCATGTGATATACAATAGGTTAAGAGTAAAAGGGGAAAAGTTTAAAGGGAATATTAGGGGGAATATTAGAGGGAGAATGGAATGAGCTACCAACTGAGGTGCTGAATGCAGGGTCAATTTTAATATTTAAGAAACATTTGGACAGGTGCATGTATTTCAGGGGTACGCAGGGATAAGGACTGCCTGTAAGTCAGTAGGACTGGACAAAATAATAGTTTGGCATAGATTAGAGTTTATTTCTATACTGTAATGTTATATTTGGAATTAAGACACAATGCTTTAAACTATAAAGTTTAAGTGATATCTTTTGTAAATTACATCTTTAAAACACTCTCCATGTGGGTGGAGGGGGAAGGTTATAGAAATTAATCTATGATCCAAGTGTAAAAACCATACAAATATATTGGACACATTTGCTCACTGCCTGACACAAAGCTGCTTTGAATGGCAAAAGCTCTTGAACACATTTAATTTTGGTGAAGAATGCTGAATTTTTCCTTCTATGAATTCAGATGTACCAATGCAAGCTCTGAATTTGTTAAGAAATCATCAACAATTAATTTAGGGAGTTAATTTAGGAATTCTTCAAGGAACTAAAGAAAATAATAAGCAAATTCTTATGGAAAGGGGGGAAACCGAGGATAGCACTAGATAAATTAACAGAATGGTACAAACAAGGAGCCTTACAACTATCAAACTTTAAGAATTATTATAGAGCAGCACAATTAAGATACCTATCAGATTTTTATCAAACAAAAGAAAAACCAGATTGGACCAGATTAGAGCTAGATAAAATAGGGGAGAAGATACCTGAGCATATACTCTATAAGTGGGATGAAAAATTGGTGTAACGTAGGAATTCACCAGTATTGCACCATCTGCTCAACATTTGGAAGAAGATTCACGTAGAAAGGAATAAAATAAATTATCAACTACCAAAATTAATATTGACACAAAATCAACTAATCCCTTTCACAATAAATAACCTTTCCTTCAGAGAATGGGAGAGAAAAGGGATCAAAAGAATAGAAAATTGTTTTTCGGGAAATAAATTATTATCTTTTGAACAAATGAAGGACAAATATAATATAACTCACGATACAAGGTTTGGATACCACCAACTGAAAACCTACTTGAAAGACAAATTGGGAAACAGTCTGAGGTTACCAGAAGGAAGCAATTTTGAATATGTGATTACAGACACAATGATAATGTAAAAATTTATAACAAACATGTATATCAAACTGCAAGAAAAGGAGAATAAGGAAACAAACTGTAAACCTAAACAAAAATGGGAACAAGATCTAAACATAAAGATAAAGAATGAAACATGGGAAAAGCTATGCTATGGAACTATGAGAAATAAAATAAACACGAGGTTACGCATGATACAATATAATTGGTTACACAGGGTATACATCACACCCCAAAAGTTAAATAAATGGGAACCAACAGTATCAGACAGATGTTTTCGCTGTAAAAAGGAAACGGGAACAACAATACATGCAAGTTGGACATGTGAGAAAGTGGAAAAATTTTGGGAAGATCTAAACCAGATATTAAATAAAATCACAAAAAGCAATATACCAAAAAACCCAGAGATCTTCCTTCTAAGTAATATAAGAAATAAAGAATTTGGACTCGATTTGGATGGAGCCCAAAAAAAGATTTATTATGATAGCCCTAGCTGTAGCAAAAAAATGTATTATGTCAACCTGGAAATTAGAAGACAACTTGAGAATACAGCAATGGTACATAGAAATAAATAAATGTATTCCATTAGAAAAAATAACATATAATTTAAGAAATAACGTTACAATATTCGAACAAATATGGGAACCATACATGAAATACAATAGAGAAATCCTACCATGAACCTCCACCACCTAAAATGACAGAAGGAGAAGACCACGAAATGAACTGACTCAGTATATAAAAGTAAAAGATAAAAATTTCTTGTTTATTTTATTAAGTGACGACATTGTTTAACGGATTTGATGTATCTTATAGATTGAACTTTGAATAAATGGGAAGGGAGGAGAGGGAGGGAGGGAAGGGAGGGGGAAAAATGGGGAGAAAATGACACTGTATGTATTCAAGAGAAAAATGTCTATTTATTTTGGTCAGTATGGTTTATTGTGTGAAAAATAAAAAATTTAAAAAAAAACAATTAATTTAGGGAGTTGAGAACAACACTTTGAAGGGGGAATTCTACATGAGCTTAGTGTAACGCTGACAGCTGTTAATTTCCATATGATCCTCCTAGAAACTTAACGAGGATTTGCTGGGAAGTTCAATAACATACCAGGGGTGTAAATCAATTGGGTGTATTTGGGAAGTATTTTGGCAATTTAAATTTAAATTTAAAATGTAAGTTCTACCACATTACTTTCTATTTTAGCAGCTAAATTGTTGTTTGTTTATGTTTGGAAATATTAACATGTATACTGATATTTTAGAATGAGTCATTTATGGTCAGATTTTCATTAAGATTCCTTTTCCTCAATAAAAGGAATTAGTTTATTCAGATCAAATTAGTTTCAGTACTAATTCATGATGGCATCCTCAGTGATTGTAATTGTGATATAATTGTAATTGTGAGCCCTTTTCGACCAATTGCAATTCTCCTAAAATGAATAATTCATTACAATTCATTCAAGAAAGCTGAGACAATGCTTAGAGTTTTTGCTATCTTTCTATTTACTATATAGTTGTGGGTCAAACAAATGGTCTATTTGTAACATTTTAGAATAGCAACAATTGGGTGGTGCTCATTGCCACACTATGTAAAATTAGCTTTCGCTTTGAAACCTTAGGATACTTGACAGACCGACCTCACTTGAATTATAATCACACAGACTCTTTGCCTGCCTTGATTAATATTCTGGCTCTCTAAACCATCATCCCAAAAACAATTCTGAAGTTTATCATGCACATCCTTTCCTTGAAATAACTGTTTGACTTTGCTGAATCATTGCTACACAGCCTGAAGCAACCAATTGAGAAAATAAAAACAAATAATTAAAGCCAAAATTATTCTTGAAAAATCAACAATTTGCAAAAGGAATTTAGTTGGGCTTCACCATAGAGGCCATTTGCAAAGAAAACATATAGGCTTTAAGACTATTATTGAAGCATTTGTCTTTTCTTTTCCATTATTTGAGATATATTGGGCCACAGTTTCTTGCATAACAATGAAGCAGAGGTAGTCCTTGATTTAACATGGAGAAAACTGACTCCATTTTTATTATCAGGTCCATTTTTATTATGAGTCTTAGATATGCCAGAAATCCAGTAGGATCCATTGCCTCTTTCTAGGAATTAGTTCTTATTTCAATATGCTTAGAAGTCTAATTTTTCATCTAATTTTCCCGTGTTTTCTTGGCATCATCGGTAGAGTTAGATGGAACGAGGGAACAGTCATGCATTTTCCAGCAAAAGGAGTATTTTTGTTCCTCCTGATCCATGTTTTTTTTAAAGCTTATGTTGGCCAAGCACAATTCCCCACTACAAAACATTAACTAATGTACTCAGAACACTATAAATTCCAAAAAGCTACAAAGCACAAATTAATCATTTCATTGGAAATTATGGATACCTGGTAGAACATATCACATGCCAAGAAGAAATCCATCACAGTATCCTTGAGATTAAGAGTAATAAAGCTAAAATAACATTGAAATAAAATGTAATAAATGCAAATGCAGGAAATCTGAAACAGACAAGAAAATACTCAGCAGGTCCGACAGCAACTGTGCAGATAATGTTGCAGAGACCCAGGCCTGGAACAGTATCTGTTTCCCTTTCTGTAAACATTACCTGGCCTGGTGAGTTTTTTTTCCAGAATTTTCTGTTTTTGGTCTTAGAAATGATTTAATAACCCTAAAATTAAATGGAACTTAAAGATGATTTAATACAGGTTCTTAAGAATATCATGATTCGACCACATTGTTTCTGACAAATCATCAGGATTTATTGTCATGAGCATGTGACAAGAAATTCAGTATTTTGCAGCAAAATTGCTATAATTTACATTTTTAGTGCAAAAGAAGAGAAAAAGTAAGGTAGTGTCTGTAGTTCATTGTCCATTCAAAAATCTGATGGCAGTGGGGAAGAAGCTGTTTTTGTACCATTGGATGTTCATTTTCAGGCCCCTGCAGCTCCTTTATGATGGTAGCAATGAGAAGAGAGCATGGCCTGGGTAGTGAAGGTCCTTGATGATAGAGGCTGCTCTTGAGACACCACTTCTTGTAGATCTCCTTATGGAGTGAAGACTAAAGCCCAAGATGATGGTGGCTGAGTTCACAACTACCATCTGTAGTGCTTTTCTGACCTTTGCATTGACCCCTCCATACCAGACAGTGAAGTAACTAGTCAGAATGCTTTCCATGGTACACCTTTTAGAAATTTGCAAGAGTCTTTAGTGACATTCAAATCTCCTCAAACTCCTAATGAAGTATAACTACTGGAGAGGCTTCTTCATGGTTGTATCGACATGAAGGACCCAGGATAGATCTTCAGAGATGTTGACAACCAGGAATTTGAAATTCTTATACTTTCCACTTGATCCATACCAGACAGCAGCAATAGAAATTAGCCCAGAGAGTGTAATATTAAAATAATATTTTTAATTATGAATTAACCATAATATAACACCTTATCTAATTTATCTAAACTTATCTAAACCCACTACGCATAAATATACTTATGTGTGTGTGGAATACCCCAAGCCATGACAGCTCAGGTACAATTCTTGAAAGCCAGTTCAAAGTTCAGTTTGAGAAATTCAGCATTGACATCCAGTCTTGAAATTTATGCAAAGAAGTTCATGAAGCAGGTGGGAGAAACCAGGGTAAATCCTTGTCGAGATGTTTCCAGAGAAATATCCTTTTCAGATGAGTGGCAATAAAAATTACTCTATTACTGGCACAGGGGGCACAAAGCAAATAATTTTCACAAAACATCAGAACCCTTTTGTGGGTCATCCATTCAAAGTGACCTTCACTTTCTGGTCAAGTCAGGCAAATTGTGTATTACCACACGAGGCCACTTCAGCATGGTATTACTTCCAAGAGCTACTTGCACCTGTGCTGTCTCCTTAAAATGGCCCCCGAGCAAAAAAGGTACTGTGTCTTTAACATGTTGGTCACATGGTCTCTGAACCTGTGTTTCCAGGCACTTCCTCTCTCTTCAGAAATATCAAATTTTAGTACACACTGTCCTCAGTCTGCCAGGTCACAAGCCAAACTTCAGCAATGGTATTACTTCCAAGAGCTACTTGCTCCTGTGCTGTCTCCTTAAAATGGCCTCCGAGCAAAAAAGGTACTGTGTCTTTAACATGTTGGTCACATGGTCTCTGAACCTGTGTTTCCAGGCACTTCCTCTCTCTTCAGAAATATCAAATTTTAGTACATGCTGTCCTCAGTCTGCCAGGTCACAAGTCAATCTTCCCATATCTTGCAGATTGATTTGTTCTCTTAAAGTAACAATCCCTCTCATGAAAATACACTGAAAATGGGAGGATGTAATTCACTGCTGACCCCTTAATGAAGACTGGATTGTGTTAACCTGGTTTCCCTTTCATGAAATCCGCAGTCAGTTCCTTAGTTTTGTTGCCTGTGATTCTGCAGATGACTGTTGTGTCATTGGAAAATTTGTAGATGGCATTTGAATTGTGCCTAGCTACATAATCATGGGTGTTGAGAGAGTAAGGCAGTGGCTAAGCATGCATCCTGAGTGCCTGTGCTAATTGTCAGTGAGGAGGAGACATTGTTACTGATTCACACTGACTGTGCTTTTCTGATGAGGAAGTCAAGGATCCCATTGCAGGGGGAGGTACAGAGGCCCAGGTTTTGAAACTTGCTGACTAGTATTGACCAAAAATCTTTGACTAGAGGCAAATTGTTCAAATCTGATGGTTATGAGGGAGATTTTCTTTACCCAGAGGATAACATTTTTATGATATATTTTAGTTGGGAAACTTTTTGGGTTCAAATCTATGTCATTATAAAGTATTTTCAGCAATTTATTGAAAGGCTGATTATTAAGGTAGTTTCTCAAGAAGGGGGGATTATTGAAAATAATCTCTCCCAAAAAAAATTAACTATACTAATACTGGTTGGAATGTGATTGTGCTTGAAGGGGAACAAAGAAAATTGACCAGCATGTTGCCTTGACTGGAGGAGTTTGTTGTGGTGAGAGGTTGGATCACGGTTGCCAGATTTGGCACCAGATAAAATAAAATTTAAAAAATTAAAAAGTTGTAAAAAGTGTCAAAAGAACCAAAAAGAGCCTAAACATCTTCTAAAACCTCCAAAAACCCATCAATTGGCATTCTCTGCCACCAACCGATTCAACTCACTTAAATTCAGAAGAATGAGAGGAGATCTTATAGAAACATATAAAATTATGAAAGGGATAGATAAGATAGAGGCAGGAAAACTGATTTCCCTGGTAGGTGAAACCAGAACGAGGGGACACAGCCTCAAGATTCAGGGGAGTAGATTTAAGACAGAGATGAGGGAAAACTATTTTTCCCAGAGAGTTGTGAATCTGTGGAATTCTCTCCCCAGGGAAACAGTTGAGGCTACTTCATTAAACACATTTAAGGTTCAGTGAGATACTTTTTTACAGAAAAAAGGAATTGAGAGATAAGGGGAAGGGCAAGTAGGTGGAGTTGAGTCAATGATCAGATCAGCCATGTTCTTATTGAATAGTGGAGTAGGCTCGCCCGGCTGGATGGCCTAATCCTGCACCTATTTCTTGTGCTTATTTTATGTAAGAAAGTGCCAAATTTCTACGATTTGGAGCCAAAGATGCCAAATCTGGCAATCCTCGGTTGGGTAGGCTTCTTTTCACTGAACTTAAGGAAATGGAGGTGTGACCTAAAAGATATATCAAATTATGGCATGCATAGATAGGGTAGAAAGTCAAAATCATTTACCTATGGTGTGGCTATCAAAAGCAAGAAGGCATAGTTTTATGACAGGTGGAAAAGTTAAAAGGGTAAGTTTTTTTTTTAAACACAGGATCAAATATGGTAACTACAAAAAGAGGCATTTAGACAGACTCTTAAATAGGCATTTGAAAGATGTGCCCCGAGCAAGCAACTGAGATTAGTGTAGATGGGACGTAAGGTCAGGATGAATTTGGTGGTCAGAGCCTTATACTCTGTTGTTCAACTACAGTAAATGACTCAAGGAAAATTTTAACATGATTGGAGAGTAAATTACTCATCAGAATCAGAATCAAAATTTATTGTTATGAACAATTCATGAAATTGGGTGTTTTGTGGCAGCATCATACTCCAAACATTCATATTATACTGGGTTGGCGCCAGAACAAGTCTTAGCGGGGGACATTGGGTAACCGGGGAGCACAATTTTTCTGCTCAAAAACTCGCTCAGCAAGGTGGGGGGGGGGCGGTTGGGGAGCACTTACCATGTTAAATGTGGCATCCTGGAGTTCACAGTCTGTGTGCAGCCACGATTCTTCATGCACGCATACACTAGTGCCGGCTGGTGTGTGCGCAATGAATTGGAGTAATGGGGCCACTAGCATCATTACTATCACTCCGACAGAAGTGACGCTAGTGGCCCCGTTACTCCAATCCATTGCGCATGTGACACTCGGCACTAGCGCATGTGCGCAAGGAGAAACGTGGCCACCCATGGCCTACAGACCCCGGGATGCTGTATTTAACATGGTAAGTGCCCCCTTTCTGCCCCTACACCCTCATTGGAGGACAGGTGGATTGTCCAGCCTAAAACTAGACATCAGGGTTCCCTAGCATTGGTTGGGGGTACTTAATATCTCATTTGTGGGGGAGGGGAATGCTCGTGAATACTTCCCCTTAGGGGCGATACTGATATTTTAACCATCTTACAACATTACCATAAAAAATAAAAATAATAGTTCTCAAAAAGTACGGCAGTGTCCTTGATTCATTAATTCTTCAGGAATCTGATGGCAGTGGGGAAGAAGCTGTTCTTGTGCAATTGGGTGCTCATCTTTAGGCTTCTGTGCTTTATTTCCCAACGGTAACAGAGTGAAGAGGGGATGACCTGGGTGGTGGGGGATCTTTGAGGATAGAAGCTGCTTTTTTAAGACACCACCTCATGTAGATGTTCTTGATGGAGTGAAGTCTGGTGCCTGTGATGTTGCAGGCCATTAGCAACCCTCTTCTTGTTTATTCTTGTCCTGAGAGTTAGCACCTCCATGCCAGGCAGTGATGCAACCAGCCAGAATACTCTCCATGGTTCACCTGTAGAGGTTTACGAGAGTCTTCATTGATAAACCAAATCTTCTCATCGCAAAGTATAGCAGCTTGTGAGCCTTCTTTGTGATTGCTGGAGGCTCCAAGACAAATCCTCGGAGATATTGACGCGCAGGAATTTGAAGTTCTCAACTCTCTCCACTACTGAGCCCTTGATGAGGACTGGGTCCTGTTCCTCTGACTTCCTCCTGAAATACACAATTATCTCCTTGGTTTTGCTGACTTTGAGTGCAAGATTTATTGTCGTTACACCATTCAACCATCTGATCCATCTCCCTCCTGTCCACTTCCTCATTGCGTTTGTGATCCTGCCGACAACTGTGGTGTCATCAGCAAACCTGTAGATGGCATTGGAATTGTCCCTGGCCACACATTCATGGATATAATGAATAGAGTAGTGGGCTAAGCACACACCTCTGGGGTGCACCTCTGCTGTTAATCATTGAGTAGGAGACATTACGTCCAATTCATACTGACTGTGGTCTTCTGATGAGAAAGTCAAGGATCCAGTTGTAGAGGTGGGGTGCAGAGGCCTCGAATTTGTAGTTTGTAGCTAATATAATGAACTGCTAAATTTCTGTAATCATATGCATATAAATAAACAATAGCTTATCCTTTAACATATTGACTATGTATATTTTTGTTATGCCATTTAGTATCAATACACCTTCACAGTGTTGAATAACACTGCAACATTGTTTGAGAACTTTCACAAATGACAATGGTTCACTGTTGAAAATAGATATCACTCTAATGCCTACTCTCCATCTTTGTTGATCCTGTCATCTCTATGCATCACTTGCCATAAAAGTGCTATTAAGAGACAGGATAAGCTTTTACGTTAGTTTTATTAGGTTCTCAATTCCAGTCAGTGCTGCAACTTAAAAAAATACTTCAAGTTTCATTCTTGCGTTTTGGCATTTTATTATCTTCCAACGACGTTCTTGAGATTCTTCTTATCAATTGCCTGTCCCAATTAATTTTTACCCCATGTTGAATTATTTTTTTTTCTCTTCATATTGATTAATTTATTTGAAAAAAATGGATGTTTTACCTGAGAACTTTGTTTTTTTGTCAGTTTAGAACCCATGGTGCCAAATCTGGAAATGTATTTGAGATTGTGGATTGCATGGTGAGATAAAGCGTCTGAATTGTAACTGGTGTTATATATATTGAAAGACCATAAAATTCCTTTAACTCTGTACTCAGCATTGGTTTAACCCAATCAGGAAGCTTTAAGTGCAAGGTATAGTACACAAATATGACACCACTTCCCCGTTGTGGCTGTTCACCTTCAGATAGTTTTCCATGTGGTACAGACACATAGATAGGTAGAACACCAAATGAAAAGATAATTTTATGTGAATTAAAGCCTGAAAACAGGCCAGGCAGCACCTAAGGAGGGAACAACAAATGTTCTGGCTTTGGATCCTCTGACCTAAAGTTTGCTTTAAAGCTCATGGTTGTAAACATTTGGAGGATTAACATTTATTCCACTGAATTAGATTGGCCTTGTCTCAGATAATTATTAAGATCTGGTTTAATTTAGCTGCTTTCCATACTGAATGGTATTCTGGGCCAATTATTTTAATGCTATAGCTTTTCACCAGTTCTGTTGAAACATGATTGACTTGAAATATTCACTCTATTTCTCCCTGCTCTAAGACTAACTGGTCTGTTCAAAATCTCCAGCACTTTTTGTTTCAATTCAGCTTTCCAGCAACTGCAGTTTGTTGCTGTTAAAGGTATAACTGTTTGCTTAACATATGCAAATTACTAAATATTGCAATTTTCCATTATTGTGGTCATATAAATTCCTTTACACCCTTTATTAACCATTTCTATCATGCAATGTTGAATTAGTCCATAAATGCAAGCATTTTTTATTTTACTTGAATTTAATTGGGTAAGATTATTTTACCAAGATTTGCAAAACACTGAACAATTTACAATATGAAGGCTTTGAATAAAGTCAAGTTCATATTTGTTGTTTGTGTCATCTCAGTTGAACTTCAAAACTAGATACTTCACCATTCTAAAGAAAGAAATTTAAACAGAATTAAAGTTGTTGGAATTCTACAATGATGTAAAAATGATTCATTGTAATCAGTGCACAACTTGGCTTGGTGGTTATCCTGTCACCTCTGAGTGATTAGGTTTGAATTCTAATTTAGATAAGCATAGAAATCTTAGCAGTCTGTGATGTACTGAGGAAATAGCACATTGTTATTCAGCTTATTTTTCATGGAACATTTGACGAGACTGGGACCAGACTAAAATGATGACTAAACCATGACTACGTGAATTTGGTGAGTTATTTTATTTAAGAAATGGTTAGATTGGTGAGAACTTTTGAACCTTAAGTTCAGTGAGAAGTGACTTGATTGAAAAGTACAAGATGATTTAACCTGTCAAGACCCCTTGGGATGACATATGATTCAATCAAGCCACTTTTCACAAAACTCCAGGTTGTGGAAAGGATGTCTCTTCTTATGGGAGAATTTATAACCATGGATCATTTTATCACAATAAGGGGTCACCCAGTTAAAAGAGATTTGGGGTGATTTTTCCTCCTTAGTTTCAAACTTTCTTCCTCAAAGAGCTATGGAATCAGTGTCTTTAACAATTTTTTTAAAGTTGAGGCAGATAGATTCTTGATATTAAGGGGTGACGGATTCTCCAGTACAAATGGGAATATGGAATTTTTCTTGTAATCAGTCAACCATGATCTAATGGATTGACAGAACAGTAGAAAGGGCTTACTCCTGCTCCTAACTGATTTATTCATATCTTTAATCTTATAGAGTTAAAATAAAATAATTCCACCATCTCAGTTGGGGAACCAGAGACTTGCTGGGCAATGTTCGTCTTTGTGATTTATCACAAAGAGGTTATTTTCTACATTTTAGGATTCTGCCATGCATAATGTTCTGATTTGTGTGCGTACATAACAAATTGTGATTCTTTTGGAAAAAATTGCATCAGAAGTAGAATATTTTGCAAATGTATGAAGGCAGAGGATAGGTTATTTATTTTTTTCCCTGAGATTTTCTTAAAGGAAGTCACAAATTATCTCCCAGCTCAATGCCCAGAACTTTTTTCTGACTAAAGTAATTGGAATTTTAAGAACAGTGACCACAGACATGTAAAATTCCTACTTCCCTGCATGTTATAAAGCTCATGGATTTAAATCTCAAATATAGAAAAGGGGATGAAACTGTCCTCTAAGGACTTTGGGGACAATTGTAACTGGCATGAATAAAACTACCTTATGGGTTATGTCTGATCAAATTGAGGTTAAGGAAAGGCACTAATTGGCATAGGAAAACTAGACTGTAGATTTGAAACTCACTTCAGTGTCTTGCTTCAGTACTGAACTGTGCTTTTAGAAACTGTTCATTTTTAGTAAGCTGGTTATGTTTCATATTTCATCACTGTATTTTGCCACACAGGAAACTAACCTTCCACATTCTTATTTTTCCTTGCTTTGACTTAATAACTCTAGGTCAAAGGTTCACAAGCCTTGTGGTGCTGAAGGATGCTGATTGATAATTTTACTCCATAAAAGTCCACCCAAAATATAACCAAATTCTGGGCTGGCTGAGTGGGCTACACTCCAGTTACCATTAATAATCCTTTAACTTTAAAATATATTCCCTTTTCCTTATTTGATTGCACCTTATAGAAAGAGCAAGATACTTTATCAGTGATCCACAATTTTCTTCCTATAGTCCTCTGTCTTGCTGCTTGTATACAAACATAACATGCCCACAAGTTTGGGAGGAGAAAAGTTACAAATATGAAGAGAAGAAATAAAGGTCAATAGAAAGGATGGGATGAAAAAAAAATCAAGCAAATATACCCAGAAATATACAGCGAGAGAAAAAGTAAGCTAAGGATAACATTAGGCACTTTTACACAGCCACTGAGAGGCAGAAAATTTGTGCAGATTATCTGCTCCACTGGCAGTGTAAAAATATCCTGACGGAATTTATTTGCTAAATCCCATTCTATAATTTTTCCACCAAGTCCCCCACACATTTTAATGGATCAGCTGCAGACTAAATTGACTGCAGATACTCTGTAAGAAATTGAGCTACTGAATACGGCATTCATCCACCGATAAACTCTGCAACACAGGAAGGCTGTGTTAAAGTACTTAAGAAATGTGCTGTATAACGACCACTCCAGAGGTAAGTATGCAAATTTTCAGAAGAATTTTTCCTTTATTTCTGTGTAAAAATCATAATTGGTGCCACATTCTGATCTGGCCAGAATACACCCAAGCTGCAGCTAACTGACTTACACCAGAACATTTCTTCATGAAATTTTGAACTTCAAAAAGATATATTAATAATCCTTTACACACAGTAAATCATTTATGATTTAAGTGTTTGTAATCACAATTTAAAATATCGTTTGATTTAAAGCACAAAGCATTGCTAATCATTTGGAGTTTTGACTCAAGAGACTATCAAGACTCCAAAAGCCCCAGGAGATTCAATTACATTTGAACATTCAGAGGAAAATATGAAGGTGGATGCATTGAATTTACATGAACAGCCTAGTTTGTCCAAACCATTGTGACAATACTATCCTGCAGGCTGAATGTCTGGAGAAGAGGGGAAAGGGGTTTCTCCTAGAATCCCACCACTATTCATTAGACTCCTGGTAATTAAGATCCTTTTCTCTTCCTTCTTGCTCTTTCTCAAATATTTATTTTTTAAAATATTTTATTTAAGATCAACTCATGCATAACACATTTTAAAAAAATCACATTGTTGCAGTTATTGATTAAATACATGTTGATTTATACAAAGAAAGGAAAAAAAAACTACAAAAGAACCCCATCTAAACCCTAACTAAACCTTCCCTGCCAACCCCCAACCTCTTCTACCCACACCAAAAAAACTACGCTAATCTACAAAAAAAACCTAACCTAAATTACTAAAATACATAATGAATACGAGGATATATTGAATTGGATTGCTTTAGGAAACGCTCAAAGATCCCAAAAACATTTCACAAGAAAACATTATTTATTTATTAAGGGAAGACTTCCCTGGTCCAGAGGATTTCAAGGAATTATTAATAAATTTAAACAGAATGTTCAAGGATATGGGCTCCACATCTGTAAAAACATAGAATATTTACCTCTCAAATTATATGTAATTCTTTTTCTAATGATATACAACTTTGAATCTCTGTTTGCCATCTTCCTAATGTTAATTAAACATCTGATTTCCAAGTGAGAGCAATACATTTCCTTGCTACCACCAGAGCTAATTTAACGAATTTCAACTGAAAATCTGATAAATGTAATTTAGGAGTTATATTTTCAAAATTCCCCATCAAAACTAATAGGATTCATCAGAAAAACAACACCTGTAATTTGTTGCAAAAATGTACTAGTTAAAGTCCAAAATGGTTTAACTTTTGAACAAGACCATATAGAATGAAGTTCCAAAATCTTCAAATCTAAAATGTCCGATTTCCATCTATTCAATTTCTGAGGTGGTAATATAACTGATGTAAAAGAATTATAATGAAGTAATCTATATCTTACATTAATTGTATTAGACATAACATCTTTACATAAATGTTCCCAAATTTGCTGATCTATCAATATATTTAAATCTTGTTCCCATCTTTCTCTTAACTTAAATAAACCTAATTTAGGTACACTCTCTGAATAGCTAAAGTTTGACCAAGTTGTATAAACTCTAATCAAATTGCATGTTCAATCTGATACTCAAAGAATACCAATAATATTGGAGCATAGAGAAGAGAGAAAATATACTCGTCTGTGTTTGAACAAAAAAGACTGGAAACATTTAACAGGTGGGTTTCCAAGAATATTCTTTCTGCCAATTGGCCTTTGATTCCCTCCTAAAAAAAAGTCATAAACACTTTTCCCATTATTTTTATAGGCTCCTCTTAATGTTATTTCAGTTTCTTGAAATAGACATTCACCTCTTTGAACTTTTCAACCATAAAAATATGTTTCTAGTTGGCAATCTAGCAGAAATACTTGAAAATGTAAATTGTGCAGAATAGATAAATGCAGAATAGACCCTTAAATTAAATGTTAGCTAATATGTGGTTATAGAAAACTAGAATTTGTTCTGAATTAAGGTATGGGTAATAGAGTTCTATATGAGTTCAAAGGGCATTGTTAAAATGCCAGGGACATCCTTGCTAAATAATCTAAAAGGGATTGCTTGTTTAAAAAAAATAAATTGAGAATGCATGCAGTTAGAAGCTAAGCTAAAGAGATACCAAACTAAGCCACATCTGTTGTACTATGTTCAATGCGAGATACCTCACTAAGGTTTAAATTAAAAGGAAGTTTCCTAAAATGTAAAAGATTCAGACTGATTAAAATAAAACAACAGGATAAATAGAATTAAACTACTTCTTTAGGTTGGGAGCCTACACTTCAACATTAGAGCCATGCCTTTTGACTGAATTGAGGAAATACTTGGAGACATTTGAAATTCTGAATACAGCACCTGCTGTTTGATACTCTTTCTTGATCACTTCAGATTAAGTGATATTATTGAAGAGTATTTATCCTGATTGTAACAGATTTAATATTTCTGCATACTAATCTCTTATTACATATTTACTGGAAAATAAATTTATTTTTTAAATTTATTGGAAATTAGCCAACTCCAAAATCACTTTTCTATTCTTTAATATTATTTAAAGCAATTTGAACAACATATCACATATTCAGTATTTTTGCATCAATTTAATTGTACTCAGAATAATATTGTGCTATCATTTTTTTAAAATTCTCCATTAGTAGCAAGCATGGAATCATGGTCCATGAAAATAAAACTCAAGACCATAGAAGAGTCCGCTGAAATATGAGAATATTCCAAGTTCATTTAAAAAAAATAACATCTTCATTCTCCTTGGAGGTCATTGAAATGCACGTCATTGTATTGATGACGTCCATAAATTAACGAATGATGGTCTATTGTATTGGATTTACTGGGTTCCAGCTCACCTCAAATCACACTTATTTATTTTAATTCCCAGTGGGCTACAAATGTAATCTCTTGCCTAGTTCCATGCACAGAAAGAATACATCCAGATGAAATATCTGATTATTTTTCTGCAAAATCAAAATAAGGGGATCCTGGAAATCTGAATAAAATATAATCACAAATATAGACGGGAGAATTCAGCCTTTGATGGTTGCAATTATACTATTTAAGATGGGATCCATCCAGTTAAAATACACAGAATTTCAATAGGAGCCTTGGCGATCTAAGGAAAATAGATCGATCATAAAGCATTGAGTTCGAATCATAACTTATGAGGCGTTTCTAAATGTGTTCATATTACATAGCTTTGCAAAATGAATGCCCCTTAGAGATGTGTTCTTGAAATTAAAGCGCTCAGTTTTCGTTTCAATCGTAGAGGCACGTTCGCAGGAGAGGAAGGGCCAATTCAGTGCTTGTGTTTGAATGAAGATCTGGGTCGGACAAACTGACAAGTTTTACTCTGGGACACACCGAGACCAAACTCTAGGACTCCACAATGAACTCCACTTACTGATCCGCTCAATCTCCCCGTGGTTCGACAGGCAATCCTCACTCAATCCTCGGTTGATCACGGAAGCTGTTTAATTTTCCCATTTCTATTTAGTTCACCCCTTCTCTCCAATTCTTCCAGCTCTAGACAGTAATAATTTGGAGTTTAGTAAATTGCAGCTGCGAGACCAACAATTTTAATCAAAGCAGATCGCCAGATGAACTGTCAACTTTTGAAACATTTTATTTTCCTTATTATAAAATGTTTCTCTCGTAATATTTACTCCGAAGAGGGCTGAGAAGCTCAGATTTTAACGCATTATCTAACATGCTGAAGCATGGACATTGATAAAACGCGGAAAACGTATTCGTCAATAACTTTTTAAAAGTTATCTTTCTCCTCCCGCTGGAGCAGAGCTAGGACTGCTCCAGTGTATGTAACCGTTCTAATTTGTACTTTGTACAAATAATTTGTACAAGTAATTTGTACTTCAAACGATTAAACGGATTTATTTGCTGTTGTTATAATTTTCTACCTTATGCAGATAAAAATGCTGTACATTTATTAATTTCTGATATATATCCTATACAAAGGGATGCTACTGGAAGGCTGTTGAAGTGATGCGCTGTTGACTTCAGATAGTTAAAGCTAGACTGGACGTATTTCATCACCATGCTTTAGGAAAGTGCGCCGCTACGATAGACAACGATTACCACGTCGTGCGAACCGGTAGACCTTCCAGGTTAGAGAATAATATTCACAGTAAATTCAGCTCCTGGCATCAAAGGGCCTCAATCTATCCTTGCACACTGTTTCCTTCTTGGCTGCTTCTTCTAAATTCCGCATCAGAGTTCGAACGAGAAACAGGGTTGTTATTCCTTTGAGTCCCTCTCTGGAGAGACCCTTTGGGAAGGTGACTGGCCATGCTAATTAAAAGCCTTGACACAATGAGGGCAAATAGGGTGGCGCCAGACTCCTCTTCCTCTGACATATAAGCCAGGTGGCGTCAGTTCAGCACCTGATCCCGGCCTTCCCCAGAGCAGACCTTCACCGGACTGCCCAGAGGCAGACCTCAGGCTGAAGTTGATGAATCTGACCGCTCTTTCGTCCTTCCCTGACGTGTGCGCCATGACGGCAGAGTCCCAGCAGTCGCCCACCGAAGCCTCCTCTGTTTCGGAGTCCCTGCAGAGCTCCGCGGACCTGTCATTGGAGTCTCCGGGTCAAGACGAGGTGGTGATCAAATCGGAGCCCCGGGGCAGCACGCCGATCGCGGAGCGAGATGACGAGGACGTCGGGGATCTTGCGGAACTGATACCGATTTCTGGAAGCAGAAGAAGGAAGCGCCCAATCCAGCGCGGTAAACCCCCTTACAGTTACATCGCTCTGATCGCCATGGCTGTTGCCAACTCGCCAGAAAGGAAGCTAACCCTCGGAGGGATTTACAAGTTTATAATGGACCGATTCCCATTCTATCGAGAAAACTCCAAAAAGTGGCAGAATTCCATTAGGCACAATTTAACGCTCAATGATTGTTTTGTCAAGATTCCCCGCGAACCTGGGCGCCCTGGAAAGGGCAATTATTGGACGCTGGATCCGGCAGCTGAAGATATGTTCGACAACGGGAGCTTTTTACGTCGGAGGAAACGTTTCAAGCGTTCAGATATCACCACTTACCCAGGTTACATGCAAAACTCCAGTGCCTTCACTCCAACTCCAGTTGGGAGGCCTTCCTATCCCAATACACTCTACTCCAGCGTGGGCTCAGCCTACAACCCTCAGGTCCACAGCAACAGCCACCACACGGCCATGATGCATCATTACCAGACCTCTGCTGTTAGTCAGGCCCAGCACAGAATGTTCAGTATTGACAGTCTCATCAGCCAACAGTCCGTTTTGCAGGCTTCATCTGGGATTGACTTCAACTCTCATTTAAACGGAGAACTTGGACCAATGGTTAATTGCTCCATTGGTGGAGCGGATGTTTCCAGTTTTCAATCGCAGTCCGCAAGCCCATCTGGAATGGGGTCTGGGTTAAACAGGTCTTCCAACAGTATGACCTCCAATGCAACATACTCATATTCTACATCCCCTCCTCATCTATCTGTGTCCCAGCCCAGCTTCTCTCCCAATCATGCCCAGATGTACTGTCCTTCGAATCGACTTGCCTTGCCGTCCATGAGACCCAACCCTTGTCCCGATCCTAACGACCAGCTTTTGGCTTTATCCAATCATCAGATGAACGGACTTACACAGTTCAATGGCAACAATTCGTACATGCGACAAACAAGTTATGCGCCTGCACTTGACAGATTTGTGTAGAACACATTTTAAGGAGAAAAGCGGCAAAACTAGGTTGCTATATTCCAAAACTATTTAAGGTTAGCTCCTTTACATATTTATATTGAGCAATATTGTCAACGCTAATATTCTTGCTGTGCTTTCTGTAAACATATGTACCATCTATTTTATATACTTTTGAATTTCGAGTTATCGCTGTAAGAATTAAACTTTCAATACTGTCTATATTTAGTCTTAAGTGAAACCGTCACAATGAAACAACAGGATACGCACGTCTTGTAATAGGAGATCAATAGCTGGTTCGGATCCTGATTTGGGAAGAGCCAAGTTAACCGCGTAACTTGCGGTACTTTTGTATTTAGAGAGAAAGTGTTAATCATGTAATTTGTACCGTATTTTGCTTAGGATGGAAAATGTCCATTTTGTTCTTATCAGAAACGTAAAGAAAACAATAAATGCTAGATTTTTTTTAACGTGCAAAGATATTGTCGTTTGTTGGAAAGCATTTCAAATTTAAAAGAGATATGTCATGCAGTTTTCTCATCCATGTATTTGATTGGACATAAAAAAATACACAAAAATGAGAAATTAAAAATTCACTGCACATTACTCTCTGCCTTTACACCGGGACTAAATTATTTCAGGTTCGAAATCGATTCGTTTTAAATGTCAAATAGCGAACTCGGAATTTGCCCCAAAAATAATGAGAAAGGATTTGGGCCACTTGAGCCTTGAGCTCGGATGAGACTCAGGTAAAAAAAAATCCTAATTGCTAATAAGTAGTATGTTTTCAGTCAGGTCACAATGTATTTATTTTATAACACCTGAATAATAGTCTGAAATAATTAAAAATATCCCAAAATTACACCGTGAGTGAAAACTATAAAACATACAGAAACTGGGGCTGAAACCACCCTAGTGAATGCGTGTCAAGGGTTATGCAAAACTCTTCAAATGAAAACTATATGGGAACGCCCGGATTCCAGATTTTTAAACAAATAACTATCAAAAATAGTCCACAATTTTATTATTATTTTTAAACAATATAACTTTAACATGGACATAAAAAGGAATATCGTTTTACCGCTTCGTTGTTGGATTCCCAACGCTGCTGGAATGATTGTTAAATTTTGTAACTATTCGCTTACCTGGCACGGCTACTTTTATTTGTTTTTTTTTCTCTCTGATATGACCGTCGATGGAAAAAGCCTGAAGTACTTCTCTTTCATTTAAACTTTTCGTTAACTTGTCCATCAATTTGCAACACATAAATGTGGTAACATCCCATGGATCTCCACTTTGTGTCGGCATAAATTCATACAGATCAAAGAATCCGGAGACATCAGTTTTCTACTGATTAGATGATATTAACTATTATATTATATTAACTGTTCAGTTACGGTTAAATAAAGTCGATTAGCCAATTTTATTAGAAGTGCACTAAAAATGGAACCTATTCCAGCTGTCTATTTTACTTATTGATAACCAATAAACATTTACAATCCGGTCGATCATTCAGTGAAGAGACGAAAACCGTGTGCGTTTCTCAAGTTTTTTTTTAACTGAAGGTAACAGCTCTCGGTTCTGGTTTCACCTCAAGTGGCTGTGGAGCCAGGAACGCTCAGAATGTCTGACGGGGGCTTTTGTATCACTGATCACCATCTCCAGCTGGCATTATGGACCATGTTTGCTTTTCTACGCACACCGATACACTTTAATAGTCTTACTTACGTAATCACCCGCTTAAATCCTATAAATCTTAAAAGAAATGCTTCAAGTGTTTAAGATTTTTTTGAAGGGTAACTTTTGTTGACCTGTGTAAACATTAAATCGGAATATTATCAAAAGATTTTTCGTCGTTTTCTCGTGAAAAATCTAAATATTGCAGATGTAGGAGGACAAAAAAAGCGAACATTGTCGACATCATAGGGACACCAACGGGTTTGGCATGTGTTCAGATTTATTGCAAGACAATACCCCGAGGTTCTTTTTCCTGTGGGTCAGGCAGATTTACCACTTATTGGAAGTGCAAAAAAACCCTGTGCGCAATGGACACAAATAAGCAAATGTAAACAATTAGACTTGGAAAAAAAACTCAATAAAGTGCACAAGTAAGAGTCCTTAAATGAGTCCCTGATGGAGCTTGTTGTTGCGTCTGATGGTGGAGGGGTGGCAGCTGTTCCTGAACCTGGTGGTGTGAGTCTTGTGGCACCTGTACCTCTTTCCTGATGGTAGCAGTTAGAACAGCTGCTCTCTGACACAGTAGATGTTCCATGGGGAAGGGGTTTGCCTGTGACATCCTGTGCTGTGACCACTACCTTTTTCAGGGCTTTATGCTCGGGGGTATTGGTGACCCCATTCCAGACCATGATGCAGCTGGTCAGCCCACTTCCCACCACACATCTAGAGAAATTTACCATGGTTTCCAATATCATACCAAAGGGAGTAAATGTGCTGATGTGCTTTCTTCATGATGCCATTTTTGTGTTGGCTCCAGGAAATGTCCTCTGAGATGGTGATTTCCCAAGAACTTCAATTTGCTCACCCTCTCTGCCATCAGGTTTTCCCTTCCTGACATCAACAATCAGATCTTTGGTTTTAGTTACATTGAGTGTGAGGTTATTGTTGGTGAACCTTTTCACCAAGATCTCAATCTCCCACCTATATGCTGACTCGTTATCTTTCTTTATACATCCATTACTGTCGTATTATCGACAAATTTGTAGATGGTGTTATTGTTGTACTGAGCCACACAGTCATAGGTGTAAAGTGACTAGAACAAGGGGCTAAGAATGCAGCCCGATGGTACTCCGGTACTGGTGGAGATGGTGGAGAAGATATTCTTACCAATCCTCACTGATTGTGGTCTCGAGATGAGGAAATCAAGGGTCCAATTGCACAGTGGGGTGTTGAGTTAAGGTCTTGGAGTTTGCTGATCGGTTTTGAGGTGATGATGATGTTAAATGCCAAACTGTAGTCGACAAAGAGCATCTTTACTGTCCAGGTGCTCCAGGAATTTGTGTAGAGCCAGTGAGATAGATCTGTTGCTATAATAGGCAAATTGGAACTGATCCATGTTACCACTCAGACAGGAGCTGATATGCTTCAACACTAGCCTTTCAAAACACTTTATCACAGTTGATGTAAGTGCCATTGCTTGATAGTTGTTTAGATAGATTACCACACTCTTCACAGGCACCAGCACGATTGACACCTGTTTGAAACAGGTGGGTAAAATGCCCTGTCAGAGTGAGATGTTGAAGAAATATGTGAATATGTTGTTAAGTTTGTCAG
Organism: Narcine bancroftii; assembly: GCF_036971445.1. Lineage (NCBI taxonomy): Eukaryota > Metazoa > Chordata > Chondrichthyes > Torpediniformes > Narcinidae > Narcine > Narcine bancroftii. Next base: position 103,168,151 of record NC_091473.1, read on the forward strand.
CAAAGTGTTTTAATACTTGGCCAGGAATCCATAGGAATGGATGGTTTCCTCAGATTCACACTCATGAAGTTAGTCCACAAGTCATCCTCAAATATGGATAGGAGAGGATTTTCAGGGACCTGGGCAGTGGTAGTTATTTCTTGTTCTTGTGGTCAAATCAGGTGTAGAAGGCATTGAGTTTGTCAGGGAGTGAAGCTCTGCCATCTCATACTGCAGTGGATTTTGTTTTGTAGCAGGTTATGTCATTTAGACCCTGCCACAGCTGTTGGGTATCCCTTGTGGTTTCCATGTACATCCAGAAACTCCACTTCATCTGGTAGATGGCTTTCCACAGGTCATACCTGCTCCTTCTATAGTGATCTGGATCTCCAGACTTAAATGCCTGTGAACTGGCTCTCAGCAGATTTCGGAGTTCATTGTTCATCAAGGGCTTCTGGTTGGGGAATACCCTGAATGATTTGGTGTGGATGAGCTGTTGTAATTAAATCTGTGACAGCCCTAGTGTAATCATTCAGATTCTCAACTGAGCCCTTGAACACCCCAAATCTGCTGGATCAGAAAAGTCCTGCAACTGTTCTTCAGCCTCCTGCATCTTATAACTATCCTGATCTACGTTATAATTATCCTGATCTCTGGATCAACACTTTTTAGGCACTGTCTGTATGAAGGCAGTAGGAGCACAACCAGATGATCCAACATGCCAAAATGTGGTAGGATAGTAGGCCTTCCTTATCTTGGTGTAGCAGCGATTGAGGCTGGGACCTCTGGTGGTAATTGGGCAGGGTTTTCCTGAGACAGGGCTGGTTAAAGTCGCCGACTAAGATTTGCAGTGCATCGGGTTGGGCGGCCTCTTGTTTACTGACCACATCACACAGCTTCGCAAGTGCTTGTTTGTAATCGGCATCAGGGGGGATATAAACACTGGTGAGAATTACTGATGCAAAATCTGAGGGTATATAGAATGGTCTGCATTTAATTAAGATTTGCTCAAAGGCAGTAGAGCAGGAGGTCAACATAACCCCAACGTCTGTGCACCACCCAGTATTAACAAAAAAAAACACACACTGCCTCCTTCCCTTTTGCAGAATCCAAGTTCTGATCCAGTCAATGAATAGCGAAACCATCTGGTCAGATAGCGATGTCCAGTGTGTCCCTGTTAGTCAGGTCTCGGTGCAGTAAACAACTGAGATTTGTCTCACCTTTCTTTGTTAAAGCAGGTTTGCCCTTAGGTCGACAATTTTATTCTCCAGTGACTAGACATTCACCAGTAATATGGACGGTAGGGAAGATCTCAGTCCCCTGCACTTCAGTCTTGTTTGGATCCTGGCCCTCACAGCACATTTCCAACCTCAACCTTGGTGGTGGCCTGTCCCTTTTAGGCCTCTGCTTTCTAGCCAGCCTCTTCCTGACTCAGTCGTTTCCTGGGAGATTTGTAGATTGTTAACTCTGTTCGGCAGCTCATCATTGAGGACAAGACTGCATGGTGCTGATTTCAGTAAAAGGAGCTCAGAAGGTGAGTATTTAACAGTAAATTTAACATTAAAGGGAGCATAGTCTCCATGGGTCACTGATTCCTCTGCATCTCTCAACTTTCTTTAAAGGCAGTCATCAATGTCTCGTTCTGAGCAGCAGCCCAGCGCACCAATTGTCTCCTTCCCAACCAAATCACCAGTGAGAACATTGTTGATCAATGAACTCTAACAATCTTTCTCTGCATCTCCATCTATCCATTCACCTCTGAACAAGACCATGACTATCCAGGTATGATGAATGATTGTTTCAGAAGCATGACCTTGACAGAAGTAACAGATAAGAATCTTTCAGCTGTCTAAGCCCCCCTCCCAACAGCCCCCTCCCCCACACCCCCCCCCAAACAATTTTGCTGTGTTCTGATCAATAAACCAGTTTATCTGATCTCTATCTCCTTTGTCAATTCTCCCACCTGGGTATTCCATGTTGTTTTTAATTCACACTCTACATTTAAAATTCTCCTTCTATATTATTCTCCCAAGTCCCATTAATATTCTCTCACTCAGATCCCTATCTTTTGTTCCTCTGTAATCATTTGCTCTTCTCATTCCTGAGAATTTCAGCCCACATTTCAGTTCACTGTTCCCAGAATTCAGTGGCCTCCTTCTTTCTCTCACACTGGGAAAGGCTCTTACTCTTCCACTTCCATGTGGCCTTTCTGCTCATGTTTTCTCAGTGACAATTAGGATTATCATATCCTGACATTGCAATGGAAACACAGGCCCTTTTTTCCTATCCTCTTCTTGATGTGTCTGCTGAAGAAAAATCTTTCAATTGACTTATAATTGAAAGTTAAAATCCTAACTGTCTAACCTTTGGCCCTTCATTCACCATGACATTTCTACAGCTCCCAGTCTGTTCAATCTACACACTTGCTTCCACCTGTGATCCCTATTCCCCATTAAGATTATTACTCCCTTACTCTCTCTCTCTCTCCCTCCCTCTCTCTCTCTCTCTCTTTGGCTCTACTCCCTGTCCTTATCTTTGCTTCCTTAAGTACAAGGAATGCAGACATGAAAAGATACAATAGGCAAGGGCTTTAGACACACACTGGCAGATTCAACTGGACCAAATAATGCTCCATCACTGTGGTAGATTTCTCTTTACAAGATGGATAAATACAACCCAACAGGTGAGAACTGGCCTGCAAGCTCACCATATTGGAGAATAATGAGGAAATATTCTGATATATTTGTAGGATATTTTTAATATTATTTCAGGAATATTTCCTGAGATTTCCGAGGAGATGAAAAATGAATTGATTTATAATGTCATTTCACATATAACGCCTCAAACCGTGCATCTTGGCGCCTCACAGTTCGGCGGGCAGCAACCTCCTTTGAAGAAGACCGCAGAGCCCACCTCACTGACAAAAGGCAAAGGAGGAAAAACCCAACACCCAACCCCAACCCACCAATTTTCCCCTGCAACCGCTGCAACCGTGTCTGCCTGTCCCGCATCGGACTTGTCAGCCACAAACGAGCCTGCAGCTGACGTGGACTTTTTACCCCCTCCATAAATCTTCGTCCGCGAAGCCAAGCCAAAGAGATTTTTTATATCAATGCAATGATTTAGAGCTTAGGAGTAGTGAACTCCCTTTGGCAATTCCTGGTCGAATTATGATTCTGAAGCAATATCAAGAGTAAGGAGGATGTCGTCACAAGTTTGCGTAAAAATTTAGCTTCCTCAAATTAAAAGAAAATAATATGAAAGAACGTCATGAGCATGACATGACATATAAGTTTAATTTTGTCGCTAAGTAGTTCCCACTCCCCAGCAATGTTACGCCACACAAAAGAGTAGTCAGTACACACACAGGAGGACTCATCCAATTTTACTGTCTAATTCAATTCTATTCCCGAAGGGCAATGTTTAGTGTGCCAGGAAGAAAGGAACTGTGAGTTTAAAAACATCAGTCATTGTCCTGGTTGTAAAACCTGAGCTTATTTGAAATAAAATAGAAGTGCAATCCATAGGAACTATAATATAAGCTTTTGCACTGCAACAGCTTAAGAAATGTACAACTGGGATCTTCAGAGCAGAAGAAAATTGAGAAAGATGTAAATTCCACAGAAGCTCATTGCTTTCATGCACAAACTCTTCAATTGAACTATCCTAGAACCATAGAACATTACAGCACAGAAACAGGCCCTTTGGCCCTTCTAGTCTGTGCCAAAATATTTTCTGCCTCGTCCCACTGATCTGCACCCAGTCCATAGCCCTCTATATTTCTCCCATCCATATACCTGTCTAAATTCTTCTTAACTATTAAAATTGAGCCCGCATTCACTACTTCAGCTGGCAGCATGTTCCACACTCCCACCACCCCCTGTGGAATGCAAGGTTTTCAAAGCTTTCAGAGGGATGTAGACCAGTTAGTAAAATAGTCTGAAAAATGGCAGATGCAATTTAATGCAGAAAAGTGTTGCGGTGTTGAAATTTGGAAGGACAAAACAAGAAAGGACATACATGGTGAATAATAGGACAAGGAGGGACCTGGGAAATACAGGTACACAATTTTCTGAAAGTGGCACCACAGGTGGATAGGGTTGTAAAGAGATCTTTTGGCATATTGGCCTTCATAAATCAAAGTATTGAGTTTAAGAGTGGGATGTTATGGTAAAGTTGTATAAGACATTGGTGAGGCCAAATTTGGAGTATTGTGTACATTTTTGGTCACCTGACTGCAGGAAAGATATCAATAAGGTTGAAAGAGTGCAGAGATGATTTACTAGGATGTTGCCTGGACTTCAGGAATTGAGTTACAGGCAAGGTTAAACAGGTTAGTACTTTTTCCCTGGGATGTTGAAGAATGAGTGGAGAATGGATAGAGGTATTTAAAATTATGAGGGGTATAGACAAAGTAAATCTAGGTTGGCTTTTTCCACTGAGGTTAGGTGAGATACAAACCAGAGGACATGGGTTAAGGATGAAAGGACAATTAGTTCAGGAAGCAGTAGTCCCAGCAATTTATTAAGTACACCAGGTTTTGAAATGTAACCCAAGATGATATTTTAGTATTATTTCAATTATAACAAAAAAAATCTTCTTTTGATCTGAAATCATCATTCTTTTTAAGGTGAAACCTAATTCCTTGAGAGCAATTGTTTAAAAGTTCGCTAGATTTTAAATAATTGAAGTTTGCTATTTCAATTTGCGTTACTGTCCTAATCTTTAACTATTTCCCAGGATATTTAAAATGTTAAATAACTGTGCATCTATTAACCTACAACCACTGTACATTTTGAAGGGTGGGAGAAAACCACCCTTGAGTATCCAGAAACTCCTTACAGACAGTGCCAGAAATGAGCCTAACCTTGCCTTCCTTCTGTCAAACGTAACATTAAAAAGATCGATATACCAGTGTTGCTTTTAATATAACTCAAGGTGACTTTGGATCACGAATAGGTCAATTCTTCCATTCTGATGCCACAAATTGAATGCGATTACTATGGAGAATGAAAAGGAAATGTGGATTATGCAGTATACTGCCACAGCAGATACAATGAGAGCGATGGAACTTGTGTGTCACCAAAAACATAGCACAAAGAGATTCCCACTGGCCATAAAGTTCAAACCATATGCTTCAATCTCAATTTGCTGAAGTTAAAAGTATTTTGAGCATTAAATTAAGATTTATCTACGATTAGATTATCAGTGCTGATTGCAGTTGTAGTGACTCTCTTGGTTATCCCCGATAAGAGATTTTGGGGATGGGGATTATGCAGATTTTAAACCGAATGTTTTGTTTTCCAGTTAACCAACATGAATCAAACTGTGACCTCAGGTGAATCAATAAATGCAAAAATGCAAATAATTGCCCGGTTTGGGTGGGGTTGGAAGAAGTGTGGGGAGTGAAACCTGAGGTCTGTGCTTGTAACTCAAATATTTATGACAGAACAGGTGAATTGGTTTTGAAAAGTAAATCATAAAACATTTGGAACATCTCTTCCTTCAGAAATGCAAATAAATATTTTGGAAAGTCAAAAGAATTCACATTTTTACGTGCAACATTGAAATAAGACGTAAAATAATTTTGTCATCCTTTCAGGCGTCTATAATTTTCAGCACTCCTGAAGAAGGGCTCATCCTGAAACATCGACTGCCTTTTACTTTCTATGGACACTGCACAACCAGCTGAGACTCTCCAGCACTCTTGTGTACTGTGCCCAGCATCTGGAAGTTTTCCTCATTTACTTTCAATGTTTTATTTAGCCCTTAGATAAAGAATAAATCTAAATAAAGTAATCCAGGAACCTATACTTTAACCTTTCTGCTCTTGTTTTCTAATGTCAAATATTGGCTCTGAGACTAGGCAGGAGAGAAATGAAAAGAGCATCTGATGAAGATTCACCAGGACAATGTTGGGTTGGATTTTGCTTTTGTTAAAAGGGTTCTTTTGGCTAAATTTATTTTCTTAAGAACAGAAGTTGAGCAAAGGTGTAATTGAATTGTGTAAAATAAAGAGAGGCCTAAAAAGAGTAGTCGGAATTATTAACAGCTCTAAGCAGTGAAATTAAAAGTGTGGTTGGCAGAAGGATTAATGGAGAGTTAAGAATGTATTTTTTTCTCTCACATTGGGCACATGTTGAAAATTGAGAAACCATGATGTGAAAAGGGTGAGCATTGATTAATACAGATTGATGCAGACTCGGAAGCAAACCCTTCAGGCTTCTGAGTCTACACCAACCATCAAGCACCCCATTTTATTCTCTCCACATTCCCCTCAACTTCCCCCAGATTCTACTGTTCAAATACACACCAGGGGCAACTCACAGTGGCCAGCTGACTTATTTCCTTCCTGCATGACTACTTGAGGACTTACTGCAATGTAACCCTTTCAAGTAATGGATCAAGAAACAGGGAACAGGTTTGGAAGAAAATCACAGAGCAATGGCCACATCAGAATCAGGATTTACTCTCATGAACAAGTCATATAAACCACTTTTACAATAATAAAATTAAAAAGTGCACAAAAGGTAAGGCAGCGTCTTTGGTTCATTAGGGCCTTTTCACATCACAGTGTAAATTGAAGATTCCTGGGAACCCTCCCGTGAACCTACATTGTGATAAGGTCAGCCCGGGAATTTTAAGCCGGTCCGTGGCTCTACCTTGGACCTCCCTTTTCCTGCGATGTGAAAATGTGCGGAACAGCCCCAAGACACGGAGGGGGAACAACCAATTGACAGACGGCGGGGGTGGGTGCTGGGGGGATCTTACTAGGCCCTTTCAACTGAATCACCCAGGTAGACCTCCTGGGACCTAGTGGGATTACTGGGTCATGAGTGCAGGATGCATCTTTCAAATTGCAGTCAAACTACCTGTGAAATTACCAACCTGGCAATTTAAGGGGGATCTGGTCCCCACAATGACGCGGTAAGTGACGTGTCACGCACTCATGGGAACTATCGGCTGTCACTACTCTCTGTCAGTCGCCACCTCCACTGTCAACCACCCTCCATCAGTCGACACTCCCGTTAGTCACACCCCCTTGTCAATCACCATGCCTCCTGTCAGTCACTACCTGTCTGTTGCTACCACACCATCAATCACCACCCACCTTGTCAGTTGCTTTCCCAAAAGTCACCACCCCCACCATCAATCCCCACCCCGTTATTCACCACCCCCACCATCAATTGCCACCCACCCCACAAATTGTGCCTCCCCACAGCAGTGTGTTGCTGCCGCAAACTGGGGGGGAGAGCGGATCTAGTGGCGTGAAGGATTATAGGTAAAGGAAGATAGCCATTGCTCCCATACAGTTGCATTGAGCTACCGCTGCAAACCGGAGCAGCATTCAGAGTAGCGGTACATTGCGGCTTGCCACTCTCCTCACCCCCACCTACCCAATTGCGGCAGTAACCTCTCTCCCCCTGATCTTGGCTCACCCCAGTCATAGTCCCCCACTCTCCCCCTTCCAATTACAGCCCTGCACTCTCCCCATCGCAGCAGCGACACCTCAGCCAAGGGTTTCCCTGTAATGCAAGCAAGCAAGCACTGGCTTCACCAGAGTAACCGGGTTGGCCATTTCTCCTTTCAAACCAGAGGACCTGAACGTCTGGGTAAGTTTTATTGGGTTCCCTGATCACCTCTGAGGTAGGTCAGTGACCCGATTGGCTTCTGACCAGGTTGACCCAGCTGGACCCTTTTAAATCACCATGTAACGGCCCAGTTAACACCATTTTACATGGCAGTTTAAAGGGCCTACTCTTACTTCTGTGAGTACACAATGCGTCATCGGGTGGGGGGGAGGGTGGGGGGGGGTAACCCCTCCTAAATTGCCAGGGTGGCCAAATTCCCAGGAATTTTGACCGCAGTGTGAGAGGCCTGGGAGGTCCTGCATTCCTGGGAATTTCACCGGGTCCGAGTCATGTCACCGCTGCCCATGATACGAAAAGGCCTAATGATTATTCAGGAATCTGATGGCAGTGGGGAGGAAGATATCCTTGTGCCACTGAGTGCTTGCCTTTAGGCTTCTGTACATTTTTCCTGATGGTAGCAGAGTGAAGAGGGCATGGCCTGGGTGATGGGGGTCTTTGAGGATGGAGACTGCTTTTTTAAGATACCACCTCATGTAGAAGTCCTTGATGGAGTGAAGGCAGGTGCCTGTGATGTTGCAGGGCAAGTTAATAACCTTCTGGAGTTTATTCTTGCCCCCTGAGTTGTCACCTCCATACCATGCAGTGATGCACCAGCCAGAATGGTCCACCTGTAGAGGTTTTTGAGAGTCTTCAGTGACATACTGAATATCTTTGGTCTAAAACTGAATGATTCAGTACCTACGTTTAAAAAAAAACTGTATTTGATTCCAATGTTGCTATATCAGGACAAAAGATAGTCAACAAGCAATAAAATTTTAGGTCAAAGAACCAACATTGTCAGTTTTTAGGTAATTTGCAAGCAGTTATGAGGAGTTGAATATTTGATAATTCATAATAATTTTACACACAATTTAAGCAAATGTGTGTAATAAACCACTGTAATGTATAATTATCTGGTCAAGCATGCCTATTGGCTGCATATTGTGCCTGTGGCCCCTCCCCACAGGCCTCTGCATAAAAGTGGCTCTACCACAAACCCCTGCAACTCAGTGCAGGATAGCTGAGCAGTAAGGAGATGCTATGTTCTCAAGTGAATTAAAAAGCCATTTCACATCAGGCCTCTGCCTTGAGGCCGGCCACAGGAGTGGATTGAAAACTAAGAACTTACCTTTCAGGCAGCAGCCCTAAAAGGCTGCTTAAGCATCCCATTCACATCCAGTGGCACTTCATAATGCCCTCCGGATTCGATGGAGACGGTCTAACTGGTGCCATAGCACTACCCAACATAAAAACATGGCAGAGCAATGGCTGTCTTCCCAACTCATAAACCCCCAGGCAGCTGGAACTGCTCTGTGGTTCCCAGAACAGTTCCAGCTACGTGGGGGATTATGGGTTGGGAAGATGGCCATTGCTCTGCCGTGTTTTGAGCCGCAGAGAGCGGCCGTGAAGGCCGAAGCAACCTGGTGTGGCTGTCCTAGCCCACACTGGCCACCCTCTGATGGCTCCTGCTGCCCCACGGCCACCACTGATAGTTACCACTGTCCCACCGGACCCCGCTGATAGCTACTCCTTCCCCGCTGGCCCCCGCTGCCCCGACTGCCCCCACTGCCCTGCTGACCCCGCTGAGAGCTCCTGCTGTCTCAAGGGCTCCTCTGCCCCTTACTTGGAGGGAGAAGAATGAGTGGGGAGATGGGTCGCGGGCGGATGGCATCATCTTCCTGCTCCTAAACAGCCACTTAGCACAGCTGTACATTCAGATCGATTGGCGGGGCATTGCGCTCCGCCAATTATCCCTCTCCGAGAAGGGTTGGATAATGTGACCGGGAGATGGCCTCTGCACTTTCAGAGAGGTATGTGGTTATGCGTTTTGGTGGAGGTTCTCCACCTTTATATTTGGACTTTTGCCCTATTTGAAAGGGTCTAAAGCCTATTGGTTTCTCCACAATAGTCTCCTGAGTGACTGATGGTGCATCAATTTAATTCACTTGAAATTTTCTACATTGGAACTGATCATCAAAGCATAAAAATTGGAAATCGAGCCTTAATTGCCTGAGGCATCTACTTTGAACTTCTACCTGTGCTGTTTTGAGGTATTCCTACAGGCCTCTACCATTGTGCAATCAGAAAATGACAAACTGCAAGTAGGTGTACTCCATGATCAGTGACGCCACAACATACCAGGAGGCGATGGACACCCTCAAAGGGTAATACCTGCGTAAGATCAATGTTGTCTATGCTAGACACCTTCCAGTGACCAGAAATCAACAACCTGGTGAGTCAAATGCTGAATATCTCCAGGCCCTGTGATCACTTGGCATGGCCTATAAATGCAAAGCCGTGTCCATCATGGAGTACACAGAAGACCTGATCCAGGACACCTATGTAGCAGGGATCAAGTGGAATTACATACAACAGAGAGTTTTGGAGCAAGGAGAACTCAGCCTGTGGAGGTACACTGGAGGTGGCTGTCCAGAATATGGAGGCCTACTCAACCGACAATGCGACCACCACATGGCAGACATCCTGGGACATGCCACCGCACCTGCACTCCACTAACAACCAGATTAGAGCAGCAGTGCTCTGCGAAACCCTTCTGACAGTGATCATTGTTGCAATGCAACTAGCAAAGCCTTACCAATTGATTATACTTGGCTGCTAGCAGAGGGCTGGCACACAGAGCAGGAGACATAGTATGCAAGATCTGAAATGGAGACTTGCAGCCTCAAGGCATGCCTCATGGTGCAGTTTACAACAACTTTGAAGAACCTTTTCCTTCATCCATGTGTTGACTTAAGAACTCACACATGGTGTCAAAAGTGGGATGAAGAAAATTAGAAGGAAATATTTTAAAAGGTAAAATCTCAAGTCAGCAACTGATCAGTGAAGAGAAGCTAAGAGTGAAAAATGGAAGGGTTACACCCACCAGCGAAACTTCAGCTGATAGGTTATGTGGCTGTAAATTGGAACAGATTTAAACAGCATTTTAGTTTGTATTTAGTGGCAGTCGGACCTGACGAGAAAAGTGATGAAGTGAAAGCATCAATTTTCTTATATGTTGTGGGTAATGAAGCCCTGGAGGTGTATAATAACTTCACATTTGCTGCTGAAAGAGACAAAATGAAAGTGGAAAAAATAATGGAACAGTGAGGCATACTGCATACCTAAACATAACGTGACATTTGAGAGGCACTGATTTTTCATATGCGCACAGAAAATGGAAGAAAATGTTGAACAGTATGTGATTGAATTGAGAAACAAAGCAAAACGTGTGAATTTGGTGGATTGACCAACTCGCTGATAAAAAAAAAGACGTGTGTGGTGTTCCATATAATAGTCTAAGGAAAAGATGGTTAAGAGAGTAAAATCTAGTCCTGGAAAAAGCCATAGCACTCTATAGAGCTGCAGAAACTGTAAAATTGTAGGCAAAAGAGCTGTTCAGTGAAACTAGCTGCATTGTTGATGCAGTGAGCAAGAATAGACATAAACTGTTTAACAAAAAGTGTGCCAAAGTGGAAAGAGAGGCATGGCCAGTGAACAAAAATGAAATGGACAATTGAAAGCCATGTCATCGATGCGGAACACAATACCTGCTCAAAAAAGTGTCCAGCATATAGTAAAACATGTTATATGTGCAACAAAAGCAACCATTATGCCCGTTGCCGTGGGAACCAAGTGCAACAAAGTAAGGTTCATGCAGTAGATGAAAGGGAGATAGAGGAATTCTATGTAGATGTTGTGACTGAAAACAAGAAAGAAAACAGAGACTGGATGTGGAGATTAAAAATGAATGACATATACATTTCACTTAAATTGGATACTGGAGCACAAATTAATGTAATATCAGAGACTGATTTTAAGAAGATTAGACCCAGACCAAAGATGTATGGAACAAAAGTGAAAGTGACAGGTTATTCAGGTACCGATATACCAGTGCAAGGAGAATGCATGGTCAAAGTGAAACACAAGGACAAAGAGCACATGCTCACATTCATCATGGTAGCAAAGGGTGTACAAGCCATACTAGGTTTAACATTCTGTGAGAAATTGAACCTGATAAGAAGAGTCCTCGTTGTGGAAAGCGAAGGAGAAACAGTCTATGATGAACTCATGAAAGAGCACAATGACCTAATTTGGAGTCTAGGCTGCCTTCCAGGAGAACACACGATCAGAGTAGATAAATGTGTGTCACTGATAATACATCCATCCAGAAAAATTCCATTTACACTTCAAAAGCAACTAAAGGCAGAGTTGGACAGGATGGAAAGCCTGAATGTGATTCAGAAGATAGATGAACCAATGGAGTGGGTGAGTTCACTTGTTGCTGCGGACAAAAAGAATGGAAATCTTAGAATTTTCCTGGATCCAGGAGATCTAAACAGAGCAATAAAGAGAGAACACTTTAAGCTTCCAAAGTGTGAAGAAATCATGTCACAATTTGCAAAAGCAAAATTTTTCAGAAAGTTAGATTCATCATCAAGATTTTGACAGTTAAAATCGGATGAAGCAAGTTCAAGACTGTGCATGTTCAATAGTCCATTTGGCAGATACAGATTCCTAAAATGACCATTTGGAATTTCCTCAGCTCCTGAAGTGTATCACAAAACTATCCATATGGTCTATGAGCACCTGGACAGAGTTGATAGCTCAATGGATGACATGATAGAATGGGGAAACACAAGAATGGAGCATGATGAAAGACTAAGGAAAGTGCTGGGAGCAACAAGGAAATGCCAGCTGAATAGAGGGAAATGCCAGCTCCAGGTGACAGAACTAACATTTGTAGGAGATATTATTGGCAGTGAAGTCATCAGACCAGACCCAGAAAGGGGTCTGCCATTGGGAACTTGCCAAGGCCACAATGCAAAAAGGATATACAGAGGTTTAATGGAATGGTCAACTATATGGGTAAATTCATATCCAGCCTCTCAGGAAAGATGGCTCCATTGAGAAGACGAACAGAAAATAACATTGAATGGGAGTGGAATTATGAGCATGAAAAGTCATGAAGGGAACTAAAGAAACTGCTCACTGAGGAACCAGTTCTGAGGTTTTACAACCCAGTGAAACCCATCAAGATATCATGAGACACATCACATAGTGGGCTCGGTGCAATTCTTCTGCAAAAATATAATGACTGGCAACCCATTGCATACGTATCATCCCCAAAGACAATACGCTCACATTGAAAAGGAGCTGCTCAGCATCACATAAACCTGTGAAAGATCTCATCAGTTTGTGTTAGGACAAGCAATCAGTGTAGAGACTGACCATAAGCCCTTGATTGCATTGTTCCAAAAGCCATTAAATGAATGTCCACTTAGAATACCAAGAATGATGATTAGGCTGCAATGCTATACACTGAATGTAGCGTACACTCTGGGTAAGCTAACGTACACAGCAGACACGTTGTCTAGAGCTGTTGACACGAGAGAGACTAAAATGGATGATGACGTGAATGCCTTCATGGACATGATCACAAGTTCACTGTCCATATTAGATGCAAAAATGGAACTCATAAAGTCAAAACAAAGATGAAACACTGAGATTAGGACCATGACAAAGAACTGCCAGGTTTGTGCTGAGTGCAAGCCACACTTCTACCAGCCACACAGGGCACAACTAATTAAAGCCATTCGCCCCTTTGAGCAACTCAGTGTTGAGTTTAAAGGACCCCTTCTATCCACCGATCATAACATATATTTCATCAACATCATCGACAAATACTCCTGCTTCCCATTTGTCATCCCCTAGTCAGACATGAATGCTGCCACAGTCATCAAGGCCCTGCGTATCCTCTTCACTCTATTTGGTTTCTCAGTTATATCACAGTAACCGGGGGCCTTCCTTCATGAGTGAAGAACTGCGCCAGTACCTATTGGCCAGAGGCATTGCCACAAGCAGGACCACCAGTTACAACCCCTAGGGTAACAGGCAAGTGGAGAGGGAGAATGCTACGGTCTGGAAGACAGTCCTCCTGGCTTGCAGTCAAAGGGCCTCCCAGTTTCCCTTGGCAAGAGATTCTCCCAGAGGCCCTCCCTGTTGTGCATCACCACTAATGCTATACCACATGAACGTATGTTTTCCTTCCACAGGAAATCTGCGACAGTATGGTTGCTACCAATATGGTTGACATCACCAGGGCCCATCCTGCTCCAGAGGCATGTAAGGAACTGCAAGTCTGACCCATTGGTCGAAATGGTGCACCTCTTTCATGCCAACCCCCAAATATGCCTGTGTAGCACATCCAGATGGACACCATTTCCATCAGGGACATGGCTCCCTCTGGGGCCCTGAAGACCACTGCTAATAACCTCACACCCTCTTCACCATTGAACGCATACGATAATATCCTGCCTCTGCCCCAAGGTAAGGTACACTAGGCAAGGTGCCTACCCATCATCACAATGCTGATGGATATGAACAGGCGCCCAAGTCCGTCCAGAACTCTACTGCTGCACTGCATCTGGTTCTACTATGGTCTCAGCGAACAACCAAACCACCTGATAGGCTGAACTTATGACTTTCGAATTGTAAACGTGTAACTCTGTAAGTTCCACTTCACCCGCGGGACTCTTTTTAAAACAAAGGGTGAATGTGGTAAACCACTGTAATGCATAATTATCTAGTCAAGCATGCCTACAGGCCAGTTATACCTGTGGCCCCTCCCCACAGGCTTCTGTATAAAGGTGGATGCTCCACAGCCCCCTGCAACTCAGTGCAGGACAGCCGAACAGTAAGGATATACTATGTTCTCAAATGAATTAAAGCCTATTGGTTTCTCCACAATAGTCTCCTGAGTGATTGATAGAGCATCTGTGTGATAGCCAGTCAGTTGGGAAAAACAGGTAGGGAAAACAGCAGGAGAGAGGTTCGCCTGTGACTGAAAAGAATGAGGAGGCAGAAAGCATACAAATATTTTCATCAAGCTATTATCCCAAAATAAATTAGTCGCACAATTTAAGATGTTCACAAAAATAAACTTCAAATTGTTACGATTCAACAGCATAAAGTGTCTCTTGGCTGAGTTCACAGAGACATAATTGAATGGAGTGATCTTTGCTAATTAGATTGAAATGAAAAAAGGATTTTAATTTTTTGTCTTATCATTTAAGTAACAGTGCTGGTGTTTTGAGAAGGTAGAACTATCTCAATGGTTCTCAACCTTTTTCTTTCCACTCACATATCACTTTAAGTAATCCCTATACCATCAGTGCTCTGTGATGAGTAAGGGATTGCTTAAGGTGGGATGTGAGTGGGAAAGAAATGTTGAGAATCAGCAATTGTTACTGAAATATTTTGCTTGAGAAAAATTGTCATTGGCCCATTTCCTTTGGAGCTATAAAACAGTGGACATAATGAGTCAATTAGGTACGATTAAAATTAATTTTCAAACTTTTTCTTTCCACCCAAATACCACCTTAAACAATCCCTTACTCATCACAGAGCACCTATGGCATAGGAATTACTTAAAATGCTATGCGAGTGGAAAGAAAAAGGATGAGAACCACTGAACTATCTGAAGAATATCATTTTTATGATGCAGTAAATGCATAATCCATTAATATTAGTGGTGACTTGAGATGGCCCAGTGGCCCAGTGGCCCAGTGGCCCAGTGGCCCAGTGGCCCAGCAGGTGGAATTGCTGCCTCACATCTCCCATGATCTGGGTTCAATATTAACTTCCAGTGCTGTCTGTTTAAAGCAGTGGTTTCCAAACTTTTTCTTTTCACTCACATACCACCTTAAGTAATGCTTATGCTATAGGTGCTCTGTAATTAGTAAGGGATTAATTAAGGTGATATAAGAGTGAATAAAAAAGCTTGAAGGCCACTATTTTAATCATACCTAATTGACTCTTTTTTTTTTAAATTTTTTATTTTTCGCACCATAAATCACATTAGCCATGATACACGCTTTTTCTTTTTCACACATATACCTAATTGACTCTTTATGTGCATGGTTACAAAAAAGGTTGATGAAGGAAAGCTGTGGATGTTGTCTATTTAGACTTTAGTAAAGCTTTTGACAAAGTTCCCCACAGGAGGTTAGGAAAAAAGGTGGAGGCATTAGGTATAAATAAGGAGGTAGTGCAATGGATACTGCTGGGGGGAGTCGTTGGGGTCAGGTCACGGGGGCTGCCCCTGAGGTTCAGAAGGGAAGGAGGGATAAGAACAGGATACTTGTAGTTGGGGACTCGTTAGTCAGAGGGACAGATAGAAGGTTTGTGGGATGAGATCGGGGATCCAGGTTGGTATGTTGCCTCCCTGGTGCCAGGGTCAGGGATATCTCTGATCGAGTACATAGCATTCTTCAAGGGGAAGGAGAACAGCCAGAAGCTGTGGTCCATGTGGGGACCAATGACTTAGCTAGAAGTGGGGATGAGGTCCTGAAACAGGATTATGTGAAATTAGGTAGGAAGTTAAAAAACAGGACCTCCAAGGTAGTAATCTCTGGATTGCTGCCCGTGCCACGAGCTAGTGAGGGTAGAAATAGGAGGATGTGGAGGATGAATGCGTGGCTAAAGAAATGGTGCAGGGGGCAAGGGATAAGATTTCTGTATCATTGGGATCTCTTCTGGGGAAGGTCGGACTTGTACAAAAGGGACGCCCTCCACTTGAACTGGAGGGGGACCAATGTGCTGGCAAGCAGATTTGCTAGAGCTGTGCAGGAAGGTTTAAACTAGTTTGGCAGGGGGGTGGGGAACAGAGTGTGAGAGCAGTGTCAAGGGAGCATGGCCACCTAGATAAGAATAAAAACGATAACAAAGGTAGGATGGAGATTAGGGTAGAAGGTAGAAAAGAAAATGTATGTGAGGGTCATTCTATGAAATGCATATATTTTAATGCAAGAAGCATAGTGAACAAGGTAGATGAGCTTAGAGCATGGACAGATACTTGGGGTCATGATATTGTGGCAATTAGTGAGACCTGGCTACAAGAGGGGCAGGACTGGCAACTTAACGTTCCAGGATACATTTGTTTTAGATGTGATAGATCAGGGGGTAAAAAAGGGGAAGGAGTTGCTCTGCTTGTTAAGGAGGACATTACTGCCGTGAGGTGGCAAGATGGTCTGGAGGGATCGTCCAGTGAGGCTGTTTGGGTGGAATTGAAGGGTGAAGGAGAGTGCTAATAGGGGTGTATTACAGACCACCAAATGGGTCAAGAAAACTAGAGGAACAAATGTGCAGAGAGATAATGTATATGTGTGAGAATCATAAGGTAGTGATCATGGGAGATTTTAACTTCCCTCACATTGATTGGGATACCCATGCAGTTAGAGGGCTGGATGGGCTAGAGTTCGTTAAATGTGTTAAAGATTGTTTTCTGAATCAATTAGTAGAAGAACCGACTTGGGACAGTGTAATACTGGATCTCCTGTTAGGGGACGAGCTAGGTCAGGTATCAGACATTAATATTGGAGATCCAATTGGGTCAAGTGATCATAATTCTGTTAGTTTTAAGGTAGTTTTAGGGAAGAGCAAGGAGGGGCCTAAAATTGAGGTTCTGGATTGGAGAAGAGCAAATTTCGAAGGAATAAGAAGGGATTTGAGGAGTATTGAGTGGGACAGGATATTTTCAGGTGAGGGTGTAAATGAAAAATGGAGGATATTCAAAAAATAAATTTTGCGGGTACAGAGTAGTTATGTCCCAGTGAGGATCAAAGGAAAGGCTGGAAGTCATAGGAAGGGTTGGTTTTCGAGGAATATTGGAAATTTGTTAGGAGAAAAAGGGAGGTGTACAAGAGGTATAAAGAACAGAGAGCTGACAATTTGAAGGAGGACTACAAGGAGTGTAGAAGAAATCTTAAGAAAGAAATTAGAAAGGCCAAAAAAAGGCACAAAGAGGCTTTGGCAGACAGAGTAAAAATAAATCCAAAAGGTTTCTATAAGTACATTAAAAGTAAAAGATTAGTGAGGGATAAAATTTGACCCCTTGGAGATAGTGAGGGTAGGCTGAGTGAGAAGTCAGAGGAAGGGGGGGAGTCACGTGATGGAGTAGTGGCCGGTAGGGGAACTCCAGCCCTCTCCAGAAAAGTGAAAAAAAGATAGAGAAAAAGCAAAGGCACAAACTTAAAAACCAAAACAAAGTGAAAGTAAAAGTGTGGAGAAAATGGCAGCGGAGAAAAAAAACCCAAAAATAACGGGAAGAAAAGAAGAAGGAAAGACGTCGGAAGAAGAAGGTGAAGGCCTTACCTGTATGAAGAGGCCCGTCGCGGAGAGAGAAGCCCGCTCCCACAGGTCAGTGGAAGTCCCGGGCTCGGGACTACAAAAATGGCTCGCAGAGCCGAGTAAAAGTGCGCAACCGCACATGCGCAACTCCTCGCGCATACTCGATGCGCATGAAAAAAAAACACACAGACGGGAGGGGGGAACAGCTGCGGAGTCGATCTCCACAGCTGAGAGAGACACCTGCAGCACAGCAGCAGGTGCAGAACACAGACAATAACAACAACAAGAAAGAAGAGGGTAAAAAGAAAACAAGGAAACAACAGATGGTCAATCCAGAGGAAGAAGAAGAAGAAGAACAGAAAGAAGTGGAAGAAGAAGAGAAAGGCAAGACAATGGATGTATCTTTTTTTAAAGAATATATGGAATCAGTGAAAGAATGGCAATTACAAGAATTTAATGAGATAAAAAGAAGAATTAAGAATGCAGACAAAAAATGAATAAAATGGAAATGGCCATATCAGAGTTAGGAAAAAGAGTGGAAAATATGGAAAAACGAGAAACATTTGTAGATATGGAAGTAGAAGACTTAAAAGAGAAATTAGAAGAATCTAATAAAAAAGCTAAAGAGGCACAGGAGCTGTTAGCTCAGAAGATAGATATAATAGAAAACTATAATAGAACAAATAATATAAAGATAGTGGGCCTTAAGGAAGATGAAGAAGGCAAGAATATGAGAGAATTTATAAAAGATTGGATCCCCAGGGTCCTGAGAAGACCAGAATTACATGAAGAAATGGAAATAGAGAGGGCGCATAGAACTTTAGCCCCGAAACCACAACCGCAGCAAAAACCAAGATCCATTTTAGTAAAATTCATAAGATATACAACAAGAGAAAATATATTGGAGAAAGCAATGAAGAAAGTAAGAGAGGACAAAAAGCCACTGGAATATAAAGGTCAAAAATTTTTTTTCTATCCAGACATAAGTTTTGAACTCCTGAAGAAGAGGAAGGAGTTCAATACAGCGAAAACGATCTTATAGAAAAAAGGATATAAGTTTATGTTAAGGTACCCAGCGGTACTTAAAATAGTTATTCCAGGGTAACAAAACAGACTATTCTCGGATCCAGAGGAAGCAAGGAAATTTGCAGAACAACTACAAAACAAGCAGAGAGATGAAGACATGTAATAAGAGTAAAAATGACCACGATCTATATGTATGTGTGAAAAGGGGTATATGTGTGTATATATATAGTGTGCATACATGAATGTATCCGTATTTAGAGGAAAATATATAGAGTATAGACAAGAATTAATAAGGGAGGGAAATGGAATAGAGGGAATAAGGAGGGAATTAAAAGAGTGACCTTTGTTACATATGAAAATTGAAATCTTTTCTGGGGGGGGCTGGGTGGGGAGGAGTTACGGTCACTGCAAAATCAGCTGACGTTTGCGAGTGAATTCGCAAATCCAAATGGAGAGGGGAGATGTGGTTGTCCGACAAGGGATAAAGGACAACTCAGGAGGGGGAGGGGAGAATGGGGTTAAAGAAGTTTTAAATAGGAGAATAAGGAAAATGTTTGATGTTTTAGAAATGTTGTCTTATAAAGTGTTCAAAACAAGAAAGCAGAAATGGATAAGAAGGAAAGGTGATGATGGAGAAACGGAAAGGGAAGATAAACAAAGTATAAAATGGCTACGCTGAACTATATGACTTTAAATATTAACGGAATACATAACCAAATTAAAAGGAAGAAACTGCTAAATTTACTGAAAAAAGAAAAAATTGATATAGCATTTGTGCAAGAAACACATTTAACTGAATTGGAGCACAAGAAATTAAAGAGAGATTGGGTAGGACACGTAACAGCAGCGTCGTATAATTCAAAAGCAAGAGGAGTAGCTATATTAATTAGTAAAAATGTGCCAATTAAAATAGAAGAGGAAATAATAGATCCAGCAGGGAGATATGTAATGATAAAATGTCAGATATATTCGGAGTTTTGGAATCTACTCAATGTATATTCACCTAACGAAGAAGATCAAAAATTTATGCAAGATATTTTTTTGAAGATAGCAGATATGCAAGGGAACGTATTAATAGGAGGGGATTTCAACCTGAATCTGAATTCAAATATGGACAAAACTGGGGAAAAAATTAACAGAAAGAACAAAGTAACCAAATTTATAATTAAATCGATGGAAGAAATGCAACTTTTGGATATATGGAGGAAACAACACCCAAATGAAAAGGAATATTCATATTACTCGGCTAGACATAAAACATACTCAAGAATAGACCTATTTTTGTTATCAGCTCGTATGCAAGATAGAGTAAGAAAAACAGAATATAAAGCTAGAATACTATCGGACCATTCACCCTTAATATTGACAATAAAGTTAGAGGACATCCCTCCAAGAATGTATAGATGGAGATTAAACTCCATGTTACTCAAAAGGCAGGATTTTAGAGAATTCATTGAAAGACAAATTAAAATGTATTTTGAAATAAATACGGAATCAGTGAAAGATAAGTTTATACTATGGGATGCAATGAAAGCGTTCATTAGAGGGCAAATAATAAGTTATGTAACCAAGATGAAGAAGGACTATAATCAGGAAACAGAGCAGTTGGAAAGCGAAATAGTAAATATAGAAAAAGAATTAGCAATGAAGGAAGATACAACTAAAAGAAGAGAATTGGCAGATAAAAAAATAAAATATGAAACACTACAAACATATAAGGTGGAGAAGAATGTAATGAAGACAAAACAGAAATATTATGAACTAGGGGAAAAAACGCACAAAATTCTAGCATGGCAGCTTAAGACAGAACAAGCTAAGAAAATGGTATTGGCATCAAGGAAAAAAGACAAACAAATCATATATAATCCAAAGGAGATCAAGGAAAACTTTAGAGAATTCTATGAACAATTATACCAAACTGAAAACGAAGGGAAAGAAGGGAAAATAGATGAATTTCTAACTAAAATTGAACTACCAAAATTACAAATAGAGGAACAAAATAAATTAACAGAACCATTTGAAATAGTAGAAATACAAGAGATAATAAAAAAATTAACAAATAATAAAACACCAGGAGAGGATGGATTCCCAATAGAATTCTATAAAACATTTAAAGATTTATTAATTCCTCCCCTCCTGGAAGCAATCAACCAGATTGATAAAACACAAAGCTTACCAGATTCATGTAAAACAGCAATAATTACAGTAATACTAAAGCAAGGGAAAGATCCACTCGCACCAGCGTCATATAGACCAATATCATTACTTAACACAGATTATAAGATAATAGCTAAACTATTAGCAAACAGATTAGCAGAGTATGTACCGAAAATGGTAAATCTAGACCAAACTGGATTTATTACAAAAAGATGCACAACAGACAATATTTGTAAATTTATTAACTTAATTCATGCAGTAGAAGGGAGTAAAGCGCCAACAGTAGCAGTTGCTTTAGACGCAGAGAAGGCCTTTGACAGAGTAGAATGGAATTATTTATTCAAAGTATTGCAAAAATTCAGTTTACCAGAGAAGTATATTAATTGGATTAAAGCATTATATAAGGGGCCATTGGTGAAAGTGACAGTAAATGGATATATATCAAAGCAATTTAACTTAAGCAGGTCAACACGGCAGGGATGCCCACTATCACCCTTATTGTTCGCGTTAGCTATAGAACCACTAGCAGAATTGATAAGAACAGAAAATAATATAAAAGGAATAAAAATAAAAGACAAGGAATATAAAATCAGTTTATTTGCGGATGATGTTATAGTATACTTAACAGAACCAGAACTATCAATAAAAGAATTATATAAGAAATTGAAGGAATATAGAGAAGTGTCGGGTTACAAGATTAACGTAAATAAAAGTGAAGCAATGCCAATGAATAATGCGGATTTCTCAAAATTTAAGAAGGAATCACCATTCAGATGGCAAATGCAAGCAATAAGATACCTAGGTATACAAATAAATAAAAATCTCGGCCAATTATATAAACTCAATTATTATCCACTAATGAAAAAATTACAGGACGATTTAGAGCATTGGAAAGATTTACCACTAACACTAATAGGAAGGATAAACTGTATTAAAATGAACATTTTCCCAAGGATATTATACCTATTTCAGGCATTGCCAATACACTTGACAGAGAAATTCTTCAAGGAGTTAAAGAAAATAATAAGGAAATTTTTATGGAAAGGGGTGAAACCGAGGATAGCACTAGATAAATTAACAGAATGGTATAAACAAGGAGGCTTACAACTGCCAAACTTTAAAAATTATTATAGAGCCGCACAATTAAGATACCTATCAGATTTTTATCAAACAAGGGAAAAGCCAGATTGGACTAGATTAGAATTATATAAAATAGGGGAAGATACCTGAACACATATTATATAAATGGGATGAAAAATTGGTACAACATGGAAGTTCTCCAGTATTACATCATCTACTCAATATTTGGAAAAAAGATTCATGTAGAAAGGAATAAAACAAATTATCAATTACCAAAACTAATATTGACGCAAAATAAGTTACTCCCTTTTACAATAGATAACCTTTCCTTTAGAGAATGGGAGAAAAAAGGGATCAAAAGAATATTAAATTGTTTTTCAGGAAATAGATTATTATCCTTTGAACAAATGAAAGATAAATACAATATAACTCAAGATACAGTGCTGGCATATTACCAATTGAGATCCTACTTGAAGGACAAATTAGGAAGCAGTCTGAGTTTACCAGAGGGAAGTAACTTTGAATATGTGATTACAGATACAATGATAATCAAAAGATTTATAACAAATATGTATATTAAACTGCAAGAAAAGGAGAATGAGGAAACAAATGGTAAAACTAAACAAAAATGGGAACAAAATTTAAATATAAAGATAAAAAAGGAAACATGGGAGAAGTTATGTTCTGGAACGATGAGAAATACAATAAATACGAGGTTATGTATGATACAATATAACTGGATACACAGGCTATACATTACACCTCAAAAGTTAAATAAATGGGACCCAACAGTATCTGATAGATGTTTTCGATGTAAAAAAGAAATGGGAACAACAATTCATACAATCTGGACATGTGAGAAAGTAGAAAAATTTTGGGAAGATCTAAACCAAATATTAAATAAAATTACAGAAAACAATATACCAAAGAATCCAGAGATCTTCCTCCTAAGTAACATAAAAAACAAAGAATTTGGAATTGATTTGGATGGTGCACAAAAAAGATTTGTTAAGATAGCTCTAGCCGTAGCAAAAAAATGTATTATGTCAACCTGGAAATTGGAAGATAATTTGAAAATACAACAATGGTATGTAGAAATGAATAAATGTATTCCATTAGAAAAAATAACATATAGTTTAAGAAATAATATTGAAATATTCAAACAAATATGGGAGCCTTACATGAAACACAATAGAGAAAACCTACCGGGGACATTCACTACCTAAATTAACGAAAGGAGAAGGAAATGAAAAGAATTGACTCAGTGGAATTTCTTGTTTATTTTTATTGAATGACAACATTGTTTGATTGGTTTAATGTATCCTAGATTTTGTACTTTAAATGGACGGGGAGGGGGAGGTAGGGAGGGTGGGATGGGAGGAGGGAGGGGGGGGAGAAAATGGCACTGTATATATTTGAAAAGGAAAAAAGTATGTATGGTTAATGTGGTTTATGGTGTGAAAAATAAAAAATTAATAGAAGTCAGAGGAAATGGGGGAAACTTTGAATGATTTCTTTGCCTCGGTATTCACTAGAGAAAAAAATATTGAACCAGTTGAGGTAAAGAAAAATAGTGGGGAGGTCATGAAGCATGTAAGGATAACCAAGGAGGTAGTGATGGCTGTGCTGAAAAAGATAAAGGTGAATAAATCTCCGGGACCGGACAAAATATTCCCAAGGACACTCAGGGAGGCTAGTGGACAGATAGTGGGGCCATTAACAGAGATATTTAGGATGTCACTGGCCACGGGGGTAGTGCCAAAGGATTGGAGGGAGGCGCATATGGTTCCGCTGTTTAAGAAAGGGTCCAAATGTAAACCTGAGAATTATAGGCCCGTGAGTCTGACGTCTGTGGTGGGCAAGTTGATGGAAAGTGTTCTTACAAATATTTGGAGGTACAGGGATTGCTAGGGAGTAATCAGCATGGTTTTGTCAGGGGTAGATCATGCTTGACAAACCTGATTGAGTTTTTCAAGGGGGTTACAAAAGAGGTTGATGAAGGGAAAACTGTGGATGTTGTCTATTTAGACTTTAGTAAAGCTTTTAACAAAGTTCCCCACAGGAGGTTAGGAAAAAAGGTGGAGGCATTAGGTATAAATGAGGAGGTAGTGAAATGGATTCAGCAATGGTTGGATGGGAGGTGTCAGAGAGTAGTGGTAGAAAATCGTTGTCCAATTGGAGGCCGGTGACTAGTGGAGTTCCTCAGGGATCGGTCCTGGGTCCACTATTGTTTGTTATATATATTAACGATCTGGAAGTAGAGGTGGAGAATTGGATAAGCAAGTTTGCGGATGATACAAAGATTGGTGGTGTTGTGGACAGTGAGGAAGATTACCGTAGATTAAAAGGTGATTTAGGAAGGCGGGAGGTGTGGGCTGAGAAATGGCTGATGGAATTTAACACAGATACATTTTGGAAAGGCAAATCTAAGTAGGTCATATGCATTAAATGGTAGGCTATTGAGATGTGCAGAGCAACAAAGGGATTTAGGAGTGATGGTAAAATAGTACCCTCATGGCTGATACTCAGGTAGATGGTGTGTTGAAGAAGGCATTTGGAATGTTGGCCTTCATAAATCGGAGTATTGAATTCAAGAGTAGGGAGGTTATGATGAAATTGTATAAAGCATTGGTGAGGCCAAATTTGGAGTACTGTGTACAGTTTTGGTCACCAAATTATAGGAAAGATATAAACAAAATAGAGAGAGTACAGAGAAGGTTCACAAGAATGTTGACAGGATTTCAAGGTTTGAGTTACAGGGAAAGGTTGTGCAGACTAGGGCTTTTTTCTCTGGAGCGTAGAAGACTGAGAGGGGACTTGATAGAGGTGTTTAAGATTTTAAAAGGGACAGACAGAGTAAATGTGGATAGCTTTTTCAATTAAGAGTGGGGGAGATTCAAACTAGAGGGCATGGTTTAAGATTGAAGGGGGAAAATTATAAAGGGAACATGAGGGGAAATTTCTTTACGCAAAGGGTGGTAGGGATGTGGAATGAGCTTCCGGCAGACGTGGTTGAGGCGAGATCATTGATTACATTTAAGGATCGTTACCTGGAGAGGAGAGGACTGGAGGGGTATGGACCGGGTGCTGGTCAGTGGGACTAGGAGGGAATTTGTTACGGCATGGACTAACTAGTAGGGCTGAACTGGCCTGTTCTGTGCTGTAAGTGGTTATATGGTTATATGGTTAACTCCAAAGGAAATGGACCAATGAAATTTTTCTCAAGCAAAATATTTCATTAACAATTGGGTCTAGAGCAGTGATTCTCTCCCTTCCCTTCCCACTCACATACCATCAATCCCTTTACGAATCACAGAGCTTATGGCATAGGTTAGGCCATTCCTTACATATTAGTAGCTGTACTCTCAATGCAGAAACAATAATAAAGTTTTAAAAATGCAGGACAATTAAGAAAAATAAAACAATTTTGAGAAACCATTCCCAGTCCTTAAAAGCACATAACAGCGTTAACACTAATGATTGGACAAGGTAACATTAATTCATCTCCTCTATCTTCAATATCTTTGATTGTTTATAGAAAAATCAATGCCCACTGAACATGCAAAGGAATTTCCTGGAATGACTGTGGATCTGTGCTTATATAGCAAGCACCTGGTTCCCATTTCTATAATATATTTAATTCAAATATTTTGCAAGCAGATATACACTCTGGTCCCTTCATGATTTTAGCTATTAACATTGATCTATGTTTTTCAGAGATGAAAAAGTCCCCCTTGGCCAATTCTGGCAATCCTAGACTGGATGGTGCTCAGAGTGTGATATGTATGCAAAGGCTGGGCTTCAGATGATATCATTCAGATCCCGTTAGTTTGTTATGTCAGGTCCTATTAAGTCGGTCATTTCCAGGGAGTAAATATTGCAATCAAGAGATGCCATAAGAGCTGTTTACAGAGCACATGAAATGAGTTGTATCACCACAAGAAACTTGAGTGAATGCTGGGTGATATGTACCTATTGAGTGGAGCTCCCAGTGTGTGGGTATTGCTTATCATGTTGCTAAAACTCATTGGAGTCCTTTGTAGATCAGGAAACCTTGACATGATATCTGTTTAAAATAATCAGCTGCCTCTCCTCCCAGCAAAATCAGTAAGAATAAATTACCGGAAAACTGCAAAAACTGCTCCAATTTGTTCTATCCACTTTCCAGCCTGAGAAAGGAATTAGAATTAGATGGAGTGAAAATATGAAAGTCTGCAGGCATTGTGATTGTAGTAAAAACACACACAAATGCTGGAGGAACTCAGCTGATCTCACAGTGTCCATAAGAGGTAAAGATTTATTACTCTCATTTTGGGCCTGAGCCCTTCCTCAAGAAATAAGCAAAGGTCAGGAAGGCGTCAGCCGGAGGTCATTAACGTCGACTTCCCCAATTTCCATCAAACCCCCCCCCCCCCAATTTCTTCTTCCCTCTGTTCCCTTTCCTGCAGCTGTCTCTCTCGTGTTCCTTTTCCCTCTGTCTTCTTTCACAGAGCCAAAATCAATTTGCACCTTTCCTCTTATCATATTCAATTAACACATTTTGTTAACTGACTCCTCCCCTGCCTGTCTTTAGTCTTTATTCTGATGCCTTGCTGTTCTTTGCTTATTCATTGAAGAAGGGCTCAGGCCAGAAATGTTGGTAATATATCTTTACCTTCTATGGACGCTGTGAGACTGGCTGATATCTTTCAGCATCTCTGTGTGTGTTTTATTAGAATTTGACCTCAGAGTGGGCTGGATTGTGCACAACAATCAACTTGCGCCATCATGTGGCAGTTCTAAGTACTGGACAGAGCATCAACAATGTGCAGACTCTTTTTATGGAACTTACTACATCTCTTTAAGTTGTTGCTCTCATTGTTTCTTAGACAACTGTTAATTATCTTAAATCAATTCAACTTTCTCTCTGTAAGCTCCAGTTGATGATGGAACTATGCTTGACTGTAATTGTCCCCTGAATGCACCTTAGCGTCCATTCCCTAGACCAGCGGTTCTCAACCTTTGTCTTTCCACTCACATACCACTTTAAGTAATCCCTATCCCTTCGATGCTCTGTGATTAGTAAGGGATTGCTTAAGGTGGTATGTGAGTGGGAAGGGAAGATGGAGAATCACTGCTCTAGACTTAATTGTTACTGAAATATTTTGCTTGAGAAAAATTGTCAATGGGCTATTTCCTTTGGAGTTAAGAAACCGTGCATATAATGAGTCAATTAGGTACCCACATACCATCTTAAGTAATCCCTTACTAATCATAGAGCACCTATGGCATAGGGAATACTTAAAGTGGTATGTGAGTGGAAATAAAAAGGATGAGAATCACTGCCGTAGACATTTTGCACTGGTGAATCATCTTCTGACTCTCAAGGT
The DNA here is from genome assembly GCF_036971445.1 of Narcine bancroftii. Classification (NCBI taxonomy): domain Eukaryota; kingdom Metazoa; phylum Chordata; class Chondrichthyes; order Torpediniformes; family Narcinidae; genus Narcine; species Narcine bancroftii. Next base: position 103,195,521 of record NC_091473.1, read on the forward strand.
CTACCCCATACTAACAGATCACTAGTCAGGAATGCAAGACAGTAAGTTCTGCTTTTTTTAAATTGCAGCTTTGACAACCTCCATCTTGATGCCAACAAGAGCAAATCAATCCATTTCCATATAAACAGTAGTTAAAAATAACTATATACAATGGAGGAAACATATCATCACACAGAGCTTGGTAACTGAAGGCACAAACATTAATGGTGGTGAAATTAAATTTAGGACTGAGTAAAAGCTGAGTAGGAGGACATCTTGGAAGGTTGCAGTATGTGGCTGGAGAATTAAGGACAAGGGGAAACTGAAACAAATGAGGCGTATGAAAACAAGGATGTGAATTTTTAAGCATACAGCAAGGAGTTTGAAAATTTGGCTGAAAGATGTACTAACAACAACCTATCACTTATGTTAGCAAAACCAAGGACTTTAGAAATGGAAAACCAGAGGTGTGCAATCCAGTGATCATTGCGGGATCAGAGGTACAGAGGGTGAGTCAATTTAAATTGCTGGGAGTCACCATCTTGGAGGACCTTTCCTGGACCCAACAAACTAATGTCATGGTGAAGAAAGCATATCAATACCTCTACTTCTTCAGGAGTTTGTGGTGGTTTGGTGTAACATCGGAAACTTTGGCAAACATCCGCAGATGTGCGGTGAAAAGTGTGCTGACCGGCTGCATCAGAGAACCAATACTTCTGAGCAGAAAGCCCTGCAAAAGGTAATGGTTACAGCCCAGTGCATCACAGGTAAAACTCTCATCACTATCAAGAAAATTTACATGGAATGTTGCCATCAGAGAGCAGCAGCTTTCATCAAGGATCCACACCACCCAGGACATGGTCTGCTCTAATTACTGCCATGAGAAAAGAGGTATAGATGCCACAAGACTCATACCACCAAAATTCAGGACCAGTTGCTACCCCTCCACTATCAAACTCTGAAGCAACAGACTCAATCAGAGACTCATTTAAGGAATCTTTCTTTTCACATAATTTATTATTGAATTTTTTTTTACACCTTCGGAGTCAACTTGTTTATATTTCTCTCTTTTGTATACATATCTTCTCTTAAGTACAGTTAAGTACATGAGCCATTCTCAGCCTTTTCTTTTGGCTATGGTCCCCTTATGACTCTGCTCAATGCTTATAGGCCTCCTTCCCTGTGAAGCTGCCATTTATTGGTTTCTTCCATAATTCCATTCTACTGACTGCACAAAGAAAACTGAAAATATTTGATGATTTCAGTCCATAGACCCTTCAAATATGTTGTGGCCGCCAAGGGTGGGGGAGGATAGCTGGGGAATGGGGGGGGGCGGGGGGGCGGTTGACGCAAAAGGCCCCTGTTGAAAATGGATGGTTTACGCTACCAACAAATAATAAATCTGCCAGGCCTCAGGATTTTATGTGATGTCATGTACGTACTCTGACAATAAAATTGAACTTGAACTTGAGATATTGCTTGAGTGAACAGAATGGTCGATTTGGCACCAGACTTTGCATGATCTCACATTAATGGGGAGCAGAAAAGAAGGGAAGCCGTGAATTTGTTGGAATTGTCAAGTTGAGATGTATCAATGACATGGAGGAAAGTTTCAACAGCAGTTGATCTGAAATAGGGTAGAGCCTAAAGCTCGAGTAGCAGCTGCAGGGAGTTAAATTTACAGGGCCAAGAACTTCCAAAGCCACACTTCTGAAAATAAAACAATAAAATCAGGACAAATGGGTAACATTTCTCAAAACATATTTCCCTAGGTGTCTAAAATCATGCTGACTGCACTCAAAAGTTAAAGGCATCGTATTGCATTAGCATAGCCATGACTAAGGAGAAGTCTCTCATCTCTGTGGACTGCAAACTCCAGTCACTGTCTGGCTTAACATATCCATGCATTTTTTTTTTAACTGGAACTAATAGAGGTCATATGCAGGGAAGTATAACAAAGATATTTATCAGAATAGGAAATTTAACTCTCAACTGTCCTTTTCGCCAGCTTAAAATTATTGTTTGAGTCCAAAGCTTTAAGTCATGATTTAGTGTGCTCAAACCATGATCAAAGTGTATCACATTGATTTCTCCTTGTCAAAGGCATCCCCTAAAACAGGTGTAAGGCCCCCTTAAAAAAAATGGAAATCATAGTCCTACTCCAGTTGAATTACTTGAAATATAAAAATTGTGGAGTTTGTTGCCAAACATTTAATAATGCTCCATGATCCTACTAAAAGCTACTGCTGAAGCCCATACACCAAAATGCCCAGAAAAATGAGTGAGCCCTGTCAATTAGTTCCTGGTTATATTGAGCCCTTACAAAAAACTGGAGCCCTTTCCAGACTCCCCCAACTCACCTCTCATGAGCAGCATCTCCTGACTAGACCTGCAAGGGAGGGAGGTGATTGTTTCTCACTCTGCTAGACAGATAAACATCTTAAGACCGCTTAAAGTAAAACACACAAGTCTCCATAGCCATGGTTAAAGTAAAAACAATGCTGGAGAAACTCAGCAGGTCAAACAATGTACTTTATAGAGCAAAGCTGTAGATTGGGATTTATCTAATTTCAACTCTAAACATAATGGTTTAATATTATCCAATAAAAATAGAATAGGGTCTAATGTAATTTTAAATTTAAACATAACTTCCAAAAACTCTTTAATTTTATTCTAAAAGAGTTTAACTGTCTCACATAACCAAACCAAATGCAAGAAGGTTCCTACTTCCTTATGACATCTAAAACATAAATCTGAGGTAATGTATTTAAATTTCTTTAATTTTTCAGGAGTTAAATATAATTGATGAATAAAATTATAAGAACTAATCTGTTCTGCACATTCACAATCTTAGTCATACTATCTTCACATATCGATGTCCACACTTCCAGAGTACTCTATTGTTGACCTGTGGGTCTCTCCAGCAAAGGGCCCCTGGTCGGCCCACCAGCAGCGTCACCTCTCCTTCGTGTTGGAGTTTACCACCGACATTCGGCACAAGGCGGGGAAGGACAATGTGGTCGCCGATGCACTCTCACGACTAGCCATCTGCGCACTGACGCCCAGCCTCGACTTCGACCAGTTCGCCTGGGACCAGAAGTCCGACGAGGAGACACGAGCCTTCAGGAATGCCATCACGGGCCTGTGGTTCCGAGACCTCCCAACTCCGAGCGGCAGAAGCACCATCCTGTGTGTTCTTTCCATGGGCACCCCGCGGCCAGTGGTTCCCCAACAGTGGCGCAGGCAAGTCTTCTATCACATCCATGACCTTTCACACTCGTCCATCAGGTCCACGGTCCAGACGGTGGCAGAGTGATTCATCTGGCATGGGCTGCGGAAGCAGATCGCGGGCTGGGCCAGAACATGCACCCATTGCCAGATGTCCAAGGTACACAGGCACACCAGGGTGCCCATGCAAGAGTTCGAGCACGTCCGGGAATGGTTCAGCCACATTCACGTGGACATAGTCAGGCCCTTTCCTGTTTGCCGGGGCAACCATTACCTGTTCACGATGGTGGACCGCACCACTCGTTGGACTGAGGCAATCCTGATGCCGGATGCCTCCACTCTCTCCTGCTGCTGAGCACTGATGCACGGTTGGGTCGCCCAGTTCGGCATTCCGAATCACCTCACTAGCGATCGGGGCGCCCAGTTCACCTCTGCGCTCTGGGCACAGATCACCAACAGGTTGGGGATTGAGCTACACTGCACCATGGCCTATCACCCGCAGGCCAATAGTCTGGTCGAGCATCTGTACCGCCACCTTAAGTCGGCACTTATGGCCCGCCTCACCGGTCCCAACTGGGTGGATGAACTGCCTTGGGTGCTCCTGGGCATCCGCTCCACGCCCAAGGAGGATCTGCAGGTGTTATCAGCTGAGCTGGTCTATGGCGCACCGCTGGCACTTCCTGGTGAGTTCATCAACGAGCCTCACAACGCCCAGCTGTCGCCGCACAAGCTACTTCCCCACCTCCGGGCCCACTTGAACTCCTTCGCACCCCCACCACAGCCCAGACACGGCACACGGCCATCTCACGTCTCCAGCAAGCTGCTTTCTGCAGAGTATGTTTTTATTTGGCGGGGCCCGCCCGCGGCACCTCTACAGAGACCTTACGAGGGGCCGCACAAGGTTGTCCAGTGTTCAGGGTCTACGTTCACGCTGGACATCGGTGGTAGGTGGGAACTGTTTACTGTGGACAGGCTGAAGCCAGACACCTCGACCCCCCCACTGAACCAGTGATTGTGGCCCAGCCCAAGAAGCGAGGCCACCCAGCTATAAAGGACATTGGTGCCGGTTCTGAGGGGGGGGGGGGAGCTGTGTGGCAGCATACCACAAGGCAAGTGAACCGGCCGCACTTGTAATCCACGCGGCGGGGCAGCCGGCCAAAATGGCGCCATTGGGGGGTTTCCCCTTCTTCTTAGCACAGGGCTCAGAAGCCCGTGCTGGGGGACCACGTGACACCTGGGTGACGTCAGCACCCCCAGCGCGGTTCTCAGCAAGGTCTGGGCTGAGAGTATAAGTCCAGCCCAGCAGCCTGCAATAAATCAGTTCTGCTCACTGAGCTCAACCATCTGGTTGTGTGTTCTTTCAGTAGCGGTGTAGCTGCCGCTACAAGCAGTTACTTGGAAGAATGAGATTTATTTGAATATTCAACAATGGCATGCGGAGATGAGATAATGTATTCCTTTATAGAAGATAACATATAATTTATGAAATAACTATCCTTTCTTTGTTAAAGTTTGTAGCACAAATATGGATTAGATGCGTATTAACTGTTGAAATATTTTTCCATACATAGGTGGTGTGGTCGCAAACCGCAACACATTTAAATGTATTGTTTTAATTATTCTCCTCCATCTTTCTTTTCTTTTTTTGGGGGGGTAGTCTAGTAGGGGGTGAGAGGGATAGGGATGGGGGAGGGGGTATTATGGGATAAAATATGTATTACATTGTATTTAGCATGTATTATCTATTATTAATTATAAATAAAGTTAATTATAAATAAACTTTATTTATTAATTATAAATAAAGTTTTCAAAAAAAAAGATGGAGTACTCCATGATATTCTATCGGTATGAAGCTGTTCTATAATTTTTATAGCTGTATCCCTATTTTACAAGTTGTTCACATTAGCAAGCAGCAAAAGAGAGTCTGAAGTGTTGAATATAACTTTAGATCACTGACATATCTACAATACTCTTGTGTGCTGGCATAGAAACCATATCCTTTGTGGATAATCCATTGCAATGAATAATCTCAGGTGAATTTTTCTCTTTAAAACTGCACATATTTGGTATTTTATCCCAAGAGTGCAATCCTGCTCTTTATTTATGGCTTGATTGCTCACTGGATCGGGTTGTAGTCTGAGAAGCAGGAAATCATAATGAGCACAGTTGAACATGAGACAGTTGCCCTCGGTGAGGTATCTCTCCTGACATCAACATGTTTAGAAAGAAACCTCATTCACAATATCCCAGAGAGCCTCTAATTCTTGTGGAATAATGCAGGCAGATATTACAGCACAAACCAAGTGAAAGTTTGTTGTCCAGCAGTTGGAATCAGTATATACGCATGCTATGCTATGACACTAGACATCCATGGAGAGGCTGTAAACTGGATTCATAATTAGCTGTTTGGGAGAAAACAAAGTGGTAGTGGATGGTTGCTTCTCAGACTGGAGGATGTGACTAGTGGTATGCTTCAGGGATCTGTGTTGGGACTATTGTTGTTTGTTGTATACATCAATAATCTGGATGATAATGTGTAAATTGGATCAGCAAGTTTGCTGATGACACAAAGATAGGAGGCATTGTGGACAGCGAGGAAGATTTCCAAAGCTTGCAGAGGGATCTGGACTAACTAGGAGAATGGGCCAAAAATGGCAGGTTGTGGTGGCTCACCTAAGTGCAGTTTTAACTGGCTTAGAAAGTCACGGGTGAACCGTTGACATCAGCAAAGTGCAGTCTCCCTCAAACTGCTTTCCTTTTGGACAACTCAGGCAGATAGTTGTGGATGCCACCAATATACAGTGAGTGCCCTCGACCAGGAGACAGCAGGTCATGTGATCAATTTCCTGCGTCGTCCACTGCTAACAAGAACGAGATGCTTAAAGCCTCTTCCTCTGGACATTTGGATTCTACCACTGTGAACGAGCCGCGCAGCTCCTGCACGTGGATGGCCTAGGTGACCACACACTGTCGGCTTTTAACGAGTGACATGTTGGCATTGGCAGATGGCCTTAAGCCCTGCCTGCTTTTTGAACATTTTTTTCTTGAGCAGATGCCCAAAGACATTCAGCTCATATTAGCCGCCGAGAATCTCAGCAACCCCCACAGGGTGGCTGCCCCCTCAAACATCCTGTGGCACACAAAGCAGCAGGGTGAATGCCCCATTGAGATTAGTGCTGCGTCACACCCAAAGGCCCAGGCTCCACACACCTCAGAAGCGAGGCCATACGCACCCTCGAACAGGGATGACCCCAGCTCAGATTCTTGGTGTTTCTACCACCAATGGTGGGGTTCCAGAGTGCTCTGTTTCTGACATCCATGTTCATTTCTGGAAACGCCACGGCCAGCCGTTACTAATGGCTATGGCCGTTGCACAATGTAACAGCCAACTCTATGTCTGCAACAAGCACACTGGACACAAGTTCCTGGTGGACACCAGAGCCGAAATCAGTGTCCTCTCTCCTTCAGGCCACAATACGCAGAACAGACAGGCTGGGCCAGTGCTGACAGCAGTAGACTTGGTTTTGAGCCAACAAGTTCACTTGATCATTCATGCTGACTGCGGTATCCCAACCATTACTTGGGGCGGATTTCCTCAGAACCCACTCACAGCTGGTTGACTTGAAGATTAGTAGATACCAGGATCTTTCAGACATTCTCCCCACCCTCCACCTGGACTCCGTAACGTGCTCAGGGAATGAATTTGCAAGAGTTTTTATAGGGTTTTCAGACATCTCTTCAGCAACACCCAAGCATGGCATGTCACAACGCATCCTCACACAGGGACCTCCATTCCTGGGCCAGCAGACTGCCACCCAAAAAGCTCCGCCTTGCAATAGAGGAGTTCAGAAGATGGAAGAGATGGGGATTGTGCACAGATCTGACAGCCCATGGGCTTCCAAGCTCCACATGGTGCCTGTGATAGTACAGATTCTACCACCAATGTGTACATGTACAGATTGTAGTGTAGGATGACTGTGATTAGCTGAGAGTGTAGCCACACCTACTGGCAGGTCTTAAAGGATTGCTCCTAGCTTACTTTACTTGTATGACGTACTCATCGACAGCTGCTCCCACAGGGAAAACCTACAACGCCTGCGACTGCTCTGATGCCACCTGCACAATTTTGGCCTCAAGATAAACCCGCCACATGCCACGTCAGTTTGTCCATCACTGACTTCTTAGGGCACTGCATCAACCCCCATGGCGCTGTCCCATTGCCAGCAAAGGAGGAAGCTATCTGCCAGTTCACCTGACTTGACACAGTTAAGGGTCTACTAGAGTTTGTGGTGGTGGGTGGTGTCCTGGAACAGCTCATCAATGGCCAATGGAAGCCCCTGGTGTTCTTCAAGCAGCACCTATGACCCCCAGAGGTCAAATACAGTGCCTTTGACGGAGCTACTAGCTCTGTACCTAGCCATCCGGCACTTTCAGTATTTCCTCGAAGGAAGGGAGTTCACCTTCTTCACTGACCACAACCTAATCTTCACCTTTGCTAAAATGTCAGATCTGTGGATGGCCTGCCAACAACGATACCTTTCTTATGTCATGGAGTTTACCATCACGATAAGACACAGCTCAGGGAAGAGTAATATAGTTGCTGACACGCATCTCATGCTTCCGTGGAAAGGGTAGATTTCCTATCTCCGGAGCTGGACTACACAGACCTAGTTGAAGCTCAGTATCCTGGCATACAGGACTGTGATCTTGGGCCTTCACCTGGAGGACATTACCATCAGACCAGGGTGTCCAACATTGCTTTATGATGTATCCACAGATTAACCTCGGCCCATCATACCATCTACTTGGCAGTTCTTTATTTTTGACACCCGGCATAGTTTAGTCCACCCCTCCATCTGGGCGACCATTCAGCTTATCTTTGATAAGTTCATGTGGCATGGCCTCCGAAAACAGGTCGGACAATAGGGCAGAATGTGCATAGACTGCCAAACCGCCAAGGTACAACTGCACGTGAAGGCTCTGCTCCAACCCTTCTTGCTGTCACAGTGGAGGTTTAAGCATGTGCATGTAGATATTGTTAACCCCCTACCGGTGTCAAGTGGATTGAGGTACCTGTTCACCATGGTGAACAGTGCACAAGCTAGACAGTGGCAATTCCCCTAGCAGACGCCTCCACAGAATTGTGCAACAGGGCCGTCGTTTTGGCCTCCTGGCCCATGTCACCTTGGACAGGGATCCACAATTCACATTTGCCCTGTGGATCACACTGTTGCATAATGGCCTACCACCCGCACTGGAATGGCCTGGTCAACTGCTTCCACAGGCACTTAAAGGCCACCCAGATGGAATGCCTCCACAGGCCAGACTGGGTAGACAAACTACCCTAGGTGTTGCTCAGCATATGAATGGTGCCCAAAAAGGACCTGATGTCTTCTTTGGTGGAGCTGGTATATGGCACCCTGCTAACAGTGCCCAGAGTGTTCATCCCTGCAACTTGAGGGCAGGAAGATGCTCCATCAGAGGTCCTCAACTGTGACAGAGTATATAGAGTATATAGATATGTATTTGGGAGATAAATTGGCAAGGGTTTGTTAGAGTAGGTTACATACAAACACTTTAAAACAGATCTTATTTGAAATACTGGAGCTCTGCTAATGCTAGACATATTGGGGCCTCAACAGGTTTTGCAAGAGCTTTGAAGAGTGCTCAAAGACTTCACTAATAGATTATTGTTCACAAAAGGCAACAGATGAAAGAGAATGCTTGAACTACTGCTGTCTGGAAGAAGAACTTGCTGTTGTAAGAGAGTCATGTGGTTTTGTAAGCAGAGAGAGTCAAACAGGCTTTCTCTTAGGGAGAGAGAGAGAGAGAGAGAGACACACACACACACGCACACATACGCACACACGCAAACACACACACACACACACACACACACACACACACACACACACACACACACACACACACACACACACACACAGATCATTTGACAGTGTTACAGCCAGCAGAAGTAGCTCGGACTGGAACAGGACAAGCTGGCAAGCCCAACTGGAAGACAGCCTGGTCAAAGCCCTTGTGGTTCATGGCAGAGGAGAGGACTGGCTGTCTAATGTTTCACTTGGAATAAGAGAAACAGAAAGGAACTCTGTGGTGACCTGAAAGAAAGGTCATCATCTGGAGAACCCTGAAGGGGCAAGTTTCGTCAGCAAGATGTTGGAATGACTCATGGAAGTACATCAGTTGTGGATGTCCTGGAACAACGAATCTCTCTCTGAAAACCAACAAGAACTTTACTGAGCAGCAACCATTTACGAGCACCAAAGCCTGGTGAACTTTATACATGTTAGATTCTGTGATTCTAAGAATCACCTGCAACCAGTGAACTTGGAGGAATGAGAAGGGAGATTGGACTGTGAACCAAAGAACTTTTCTGAACTTACACACACATTACATACATGTGCACTTAGAATTAGAAGGGGGTTAAGTAAGTTAGTGATAAGTTAAAGTTTGATTCTATTTTCATGTTTAAAGATAATTAAAAGCATCTTTTGTTTAAGTAACCATTTGTCGTGGTGAATATCTAATGCTGCTGTGTTTTGGGGTCCTCTGGAGCAGCTCAGTAAACTGGCCCCGATTCCAACGTCCCACCATGGCTCTACAACCCCTGTCGTGCCTAAGGACTTACAGGGCTCTGAGTATGTCCTTGTCCAGAGAGGTGTGCACAGCCCACTCCTACAACATCACTACGAGGGGCCAGTCAAGATGGTATGCCACAACAACACGATTTGCATCCTGGTCATTGGAAGGCATGAAGAGTCAATCACCATCATCCGGCTCAGACCAACACACCTAGACCTCGACCGACTAATAACAGTGCCCACACCACTAAAGTGAGGACGCATACCCAAACAACCAGCACAGGTACAGGTGCTGGATGTTTCACCTCCGATTGCCAGTTCTCTGTGTTCGGGGCGGGGCATATGGCAGCTCACCTAAATGCAGTTTGAATCAGCTCAGAAAGTCATGAGTGAACTGCTTACATTAGCAACCGGGAGAGGTCTGACTGCAGGGCGAACCACAGGCCGAAAGATGACATCATTTCTGCCCCAGAGCGCATAGGGTTTCCTGGGAGAAATGTTTACAACACTTGTGTATAAACAAGTAAACAGTTTTCCAACTGGACATCACTCGAATCAGACTCCTTCTTTCTCTCACTGTGACACAATGCGACTACAAGATGGAGTTTAATGAAGACAAGTGTGAGGTGATTCGTTTTGGAAGGGCAAACCAAGGTAGGCATACACAGTAAATGTTCGGCCATTGAGGAGTACAGAGGAGTAGAGAGATCAGGGAATACAGATACATTGTTCCCTGAAGATGGGATCGCAGGTGGACAGGGTTGTAAAGAAAGCTTTTGGCATTTTAACTTTTATTAAAATCAAACTACTGAGTGCAGGAGTTGGGATGTTATGTTGAAGTTGTTTAAGACATTGGTGAGGCCAAATTTCGAATAATCTATGCAGTTCTGGTCATCAAACTACAGGTAGGATATCAATTATTGAAAGAGTGCAGACAAGATTTACTAGGATGTTGCCGGGTCTTCAGGAGTTGACTTACAGGGAAAGATTAAACAGGTTAGGACTTTATTCCCTGGAGCGAAGAAAAATTAGGGGAGATTTGATAGAGGTTTACAAGATTATGAGAGACAGAATGGATGTGAGTAGACTTTTTCCACTTAGATTTGGGGAGATAAATACAAGAGGTCATAGTTTTAAGCTGAAAGGGGAAAGGTTTAGGGGAAGTTTAGGGGAAAGTTTTTCACTCAGAGGGTGGTGGGAGTGTGAAATCATCTGGCATCTGGAGTGGTTAATCTTGAGTTTTAAGTTTTGGATAGATATATGGATGGGAGAGGTCTGGAGGGTTATGAAATGGGGGCAGGTCAATAGGACTAGCGAAATAATGGTCGGCACAGACTAGAAGGGCCAAATGGTCTATTTTCTGTCGTGTGTGTGTGTGTGTGTGTGTGTGTGTGTGTGTGTGTGTGTGTGTGTGTGTGTGCACAAGAAGATACTAAATACAATACTGTTCTTGAGTAAAGAATGGCTTGATGGGAAAAAGATTAGGGATTTGAGTCATATATTATCAGAATCTGTATTCATGGGGTTTATTCCAAAACTGATATTTTAACTTCTTAAAATAGAAAATCATTAGTTATGAGATTAATTTATCAGGAGAATACCTTACTGAAAATATAATGAAAGTCATTCAATTTTTTCTTAATTTTCATATAATAATACAATGTAATAAAAACAATACAAAATGATATATAATTTTTTCTTTTTGTCCCCCTCCATCCCCCTCCTCAAAAGAAAAAGAAAAAGAGAGAAAAAAGAGAAAACACCTGAATTTATTTTTCATTTGCTATTCATATATTCCTAACATATTATTCTATCCTGAACTTATTAATTGGGAGGAGTGGGTATTATGGACAATGTGGAAGGACACTTATTGATGAAATCCATATATAGTTTCTAAATCATATAAAAATTCTCAGGTTGATTCCTTACATCATCAGTGATCTTTTCCAATGGTATACAATTTTGAATTTCCGTAAGCCATCTATCCAACCTTATAAAATCATCTGACTTCCATGTTACTGCCATACATTTCCATGCCACTGCTATTGCTACACTCAAAACTTTTCATTGATATGTGTCTTCAATTTAGTATCAGTGTCTTATAAATCACCAAGCAAAAATATTCTGGGATCTTTTGGTATCTGTATCTTCATAATTTGTCCCAATAATATATTCAAGTCTTCCCAAAAATTTCCCACTTTTTCACAAAACCAAACTGCATGCAATAAGGTTCCTATTTCTTTGATACATCTGAAACATTTGTCAGAACAATTTGAATCAAGTCCATGTAATTTATACCAAGTATAGTATCATTCGTGTAAAAAATTAATTTGTACCATTTGATATCTAACATTAATTGTATTGGTTACACTCTCCTGGCACAATCTTGACCAGGCTTTATCGTGAATTTGTATATTTAAATCTTTTTCCCATTTTTTTTTTACTTATATAGTTCCTTTTTCTGCATTGTGTCTTGTAATTATATATGCACATTAGTAATAAATTTCTCAATAAACGTATATTGTAGCAGGCCGAGCAATCATGCAAGTAAACAGGCTGAATCAACACAACACACGGTCAGTCCAAGATGGCACTGCTCCCCTTCACTGCTGAGAAGGAGCCTGCACCTAGCACCACATGTGGGCTAAGGAGCCCTTCACTTCTGCGTGTCGGCCCGCTGGCTCGAGAATGACACCGTGATGCAATGATGTCACTTCCAGAAGCCAATGGGTACATCACAGGAAGTTGGTAGGCTAGCATGGAGATGCGGTGAATTCAAAGCAATAAAATCATTCTTTGGTTCACCCTCATGCTGTGTGGACATCTCTTTACTCTGTAGCAGCAGTCGCTACAATATATTATTAAATAATCAAATGGGCTCTGTTCTGGTAATCTAAAATTCTCACGTAATTCCTTTTTTTTTAACTATGATTTAAGCTGATAGTATGAAAAAATAATATTATTTGGTATATTGTATTTCTCTTTCATTTGTTTGAAAGTCAAGAAAAAAGAACCTAAGAAACAAACTTTTATCCTCTTTATCCTGTTATTGTGCCAGATATTAAAGAAAGGATTATTTAAAATAAAAGGAATAAGAGGATTCTGGTTTAACATCATCTTAGCTATTTGGTAGTTCTTAATTCCTTGCTATGTGAATTCCATTCCATATCTTGAATAAATGCTTTGAAATTGGTACTCCTTTCAAATGTTCCTCATTCCATTTATACAAAAAATGTTCTGGATTAGTTTCTTCTATGTTATTTACTTCAATATGTATCCACACTGTCTTCTCCCCAATTTCATAACAGGAGGATAGAAATTAAATTGAGCTGCTTTATAATTGTTTTTAAAATTCGGCAACTGTAATCCTCCCTGATCAAGTTTCCAAGTTAGTTTTTCCAAAGCTATCCATGTTATTTTATCACACCAAATAAATTTTATTACACTTTTATTTAATTCTTGAAAAAAACTTCATTAGTATAGGAATGGGTAATGATTGAAATAAATATTGCAACTTGGAAAAATATTCATCTCTGTTCAATTTACCCATCCTATTTAAGTTATTGGTAAATCTTTCCATCTCTTTAGACCTTCATTAATATTTTTGGTAGATAATTCAATTTAAATAAATGATTTAAATTTATAACATTATTAATTCCTAAAATATTTATTTGCTTCCTTTTGCCACTTAAACTTCATCACCTGCTTACTTAATGAATAGTTCCCATGATTCATAGGCATCACCTCACTCTTTCCTACATTGACTTTATAGCCTGATATCAAACCATATGCTGCCATTCGTACATTTATTTTCTTCAATGATATTTCTGGTTCTGTAAGATATAACATCATCTGCAAACAAGCTAAATTTATGTTCTCTATCTTCTATTGTAAAGCCCTTAATCTCATTATCTCCTTCAATTATCAACAAGTCTCATCTCATTCATTAAATCTGTAATGATTTTAACTACTTTATTTTTAATAATATTTCCACCTGATCTATCAGTTTTGAATCAAAAGAAAAATTAAAATCTCCCTATTATTATTTTCCACTGGGCATTTGATAATTGCATAAAAAATATCTTGTATAAATTTACCATGGTGTGTGTGTATTATATATATATATCTATATATATAGATATATATATAGATATATATATAGATATATAGATATATATATCTATATATATAGATATATATATCTATATATATACCTATGCACACACATTAATGCCCAATATTCTGAAAAAATTTGACAATTGATCATTACATAGCTCCCTGTTTTATCTATAGTTGATTCCAATATTTTAATTGGTACATTTTTATTTATTAATATAGCTACTCCTCTGGCCTTGGAATTAAAGGAAGAAGCCAGTCCTGATTCAACCCAATCTCCTTTTTAACTTCCCATGTTCTATTTCAGTCAAATGAGTTTCCTGCATGAAAAGCTATACCTACTTTAATTTTTCATGTAATTTAAACATTTATTTTCATTTTATTGGATTCTGAATTCCATTAATATTAATACTAATAAAATTCAATTTTCCTGCCATTAAATACCAATATTAAATCTTCTGTCCATTGATCATCCCTTTCCCACTCCTCTTACTCCCACTAAAATAACAACATATGTTACAATAATCTTTGTCAATGCAGGTATAAAATAAGAAAAGATAGAAATAAGAACTCTATTCTCCTGATCTATTCGGGATTTGATCCAAATCACATTCAAGCACATGACTTCGCAGTGGTTAGGCTCATGGTTCCCACTAACTCACTCAAAATACCAAACAATTCCTTATTGTATTTTTTAATCATAGATTCTAATTCTCTTGTAGATCTTTTAAAATATATGTAGATCACTTAAAAGTTAAACCCTCCTCCCCACTTAAACTCTCTCAAAATATTACTTTTTTTTCCCAGTTACAGCAAAACTTTTTTCATCTTATAATACATTCAAGTACCAGCATCCACCTGTCTTGCTTTTTCAGGCAATGAATCGGCATACACTTTTGCCTCATAAGGTTCAGTGAAAAACCTATTTCTCCCTTCTGGACAAAGACCTTCAAAACTGCTGGATTCTTTAAAACAAAGGCATAACCTTTCTTTCATAACACATTTTTAACTGCATTGAATTCTTTCCTCTTTTTCAACAACTCAAAACTTATATCAGGATTTTAAAAAAAATCTTCTTCCCATTTTAAATCATGGGTGACTGTTGTTCTTTAGCTTGCTTCGCCACCAGCTCTAAAATCTTCTCTTGTACTTCATATTGAAGAAATCTGACTAGTATCGGGCATGGCTTCTGGTCTGGCATGGCTTTGGTCTCAATGCTCTATGCGGCCTCTCAATTTCATTGTCTCCTTGAAATTCAGTCACTCCCAAAGATTGTGCAATCCAACGCTGTAAAAAAGTTTTAATTTCTCATCCTTCTTCACCTTCTTTAAGTCCAATAATCTTGATATTGTTTCTTCTGCTGAAGTTCTCTAAAATGTCTGTTTTCTGCATTAACTGATCTTTTGTTGCAGCTGCTTCTGCTTGTGCCACTTTCATTTGGTCCTTAATGCCTTGAATTTCAAATTAATTTCCTTTAATTTTCTCATCCATAACTTTAAATCTTTCATCCACCTGATGCCTCAATTTCTCAACTTTCTCCATAAAATTCTTGTTCTCAGCTACAATCTCTCCATATCTTTTTTATTTTTACCATTATAAACGTCCTATCTTGTTGGGAAGATTCCATGTTTTTTTTTCATTTCTGCTGAATGATTCTTTCATTTTCTCCAGCTGTTTGGCCTTGGAACCTTAAGTAAACAAAAATTCCTGTTATTCCTGTTCCTCCTCTTGCTCACTGGAGCGGGAAGTCTATAAAATATTTTTTAAAGTTGCCTCTTTTTTTAAATGCTCTGCGTATGCGAGACTCCTCACGCATGCGCAGAGTCACATCTTCACCTGAGTCGGGCGGCCATTTTCTGGAGAGACCCTGTATTGCAGATTCCAAGGTCTCTCAAGCTCCTGGATTCTCTGCTGGGCAGTACCTTACGAACATCTCCTGGATCCTTCCTCAAGGTAGGCCTCTCATCTTTATCTTGACCTTTTACTTGCTCCATTTCTTATATTGTAATAACTGGCTTTTCTTTCTTTGTTCTGCAGGTTTTCTGATACTTCTTTCTTCTAATTTTCTTAAGTTTTGCTAACTTTTTGATTTTGTTTTCAACTTTTTCAAGGAGAGTAGGGATTTGCAGTCTAACCCCACATCATCATGTGGCAAGCCCCCTGTGAACTATCTTCTTGAACAGTTGCAATTAATGTTGTCAAATGCAATATTTTATTTTTGTATGAAGTGTTTGAACATTATATGTGTGTGTGGCACCAATAAAAGCTCTCACAACTGGAGGGAGAACACACACTTTTATTCACATAACAAAGGGTTGGATCTTACAATGGTCTTCAGTACATCTCAGGGTTTAGGCGGGAAACCTGGGTTATATATGGGTAGATGGTAGCGGAGCCTGGGGGGAGGAGCCAGCCATCTGCCCAACCCATCACCAGTGAATCTCAGTTCATTGCATTCATCCCTTCCTGAAAAATTAGGTTCTATGGGTGAAGACAGAGAACGCAGATTCTGCAAAAGAGGAAAAAAAATCAAAATATATATAATTATTTACAGATTGAAATGATCCAGGGGCCTGGAAATCCAAGGACCTGGTGGGCCTTGGGTCTCCTGGTCTCCTTGTAGGGGAGGTAAAGTGGGCGGTAGGGACTCCAGTTCTATGACGGAGGGGGATGATACTTCCTCCTGAATTGAATCTCCTGTGGCCCTGATTGGAGCTGGTGAGAAAGAGTTCTGGAACTCATGGGTCACCTGAGGCAACGGACTTTCAGTTACGGCGGGTGCCAGGTCCCTGATAGAGACAGTATCTTCCCTGCCATCCAGGTACCTCATGTAGACATGGGTAGGGTTGGCATGGAATAGTCTCACCCTCTCCATCAGAGAGTCAGTTTTGCTTCTTACAAGCTTTCTTAGAAGGATCGGACCTGGTGTGGTGAGCTAGGTTGGGAGTGTGGTTCCTAATGCCAATCTTCTTTCAAAATTGAATAAAAGCTAGTGAGGAGTTGCATTGGTCGCTGTACAAAGTAGTAACTGAATGGAGTGGGGTGCCATAGGTAGAACATCCTGCCAGCATGAGTCTGAGAGGCCTCTTGATTTGAAGGCCAATTTGACAGCTTTCCAGACTGTGGCATTTTATTTTTCAACCTGCCCATTTCCCCGAGGTTGTAGCTAGTAGTCCTGCTGGATGCAATTCTCCAAGCCAGCAGGTACTGACGTAGCTCCTCGTTCATAAATGATGAGCCCCGGTCACTATGGATATAGCCGGGATACCCGAACAGAGTGAAAATAGAATCTAGGGCCTTGATTACTGATGAGGTGGAAGTGTCTGGACATGGGATAGCAAACGGGAAGTGGAAGTACTCATCAATGATGGAGAGAAAGAATGTGTTTCCGTTCATGGAGGGGAGAGATCCCTTAAAATTGACACTGAGCCGTTCAAAGGGCCAGGATGACTTCTCAGGTGTGCCTTAGCAGGGCGCTAGAAGTGCGGCTTGCACTCTGCACAGACCTGGCAGGATATGGTCATTTCCCTGATATCTTCCATTGAGTAGGGCAGATTGCATGTTTTCAGGTCGATGGTCGAATTGAGTTGATACTGCGCAATATCATTCACCATGTCTGAAATTCGAGGAAGGGGGTGTGCGTCCAGGAGTGTGAAATGATTAATTTTTTGGCTATAGACAATTACTAGCCTATTTTCCCCTTCTACTATCACCACTTGCACTCTCCTCAGGTTAGTGCTTGGTTCAATGATCTTCTTGTTGAGCAGGTGCTGAGACCCTGAATTTATGAACTCCTGATCAGCAGTACTACACCGCCTGCTCTTCTTAGCAATTGACTTGCAATCTGGATACAGAATTGGGATGGGGAGGGGGTCGATATTAAATGTGAAGAGGCTATATGTGGGCTCCGATTTTAATGGTCCTCCATTCTGAACCGTTATGGGAGGGTGGGAACTAGAATACTTCAAGGTCACGCTTTTAAGATGACACAAGAAGTCAAGACCCAACAGTACTGGAGCACATAAATCCTTAAGCACATACAACCAAAGTTTACAAAACTCCCCCCCTTCAAAAGACAAATGTACAGTACAATGTTCTTGAATATAAGTAGAGTATGAATGAGACGCTAAAATTATATGGTAATTCGAAGGATACAGTTTAAGTTTGTATTCCTGAACAGTCTGAAAGTCTATAAAACTTTCTGTAGAGCCAGTGTCAATTAACCATCTAGTTGGGAGTCCGTTTACCTTGACAGTCACTATAGAATTGCTGAGTTTAAGTGGTCTGTCTTGGTCCAGAACCATCAATGCTAGGACCCTGAAGACTCCATAGTCCTCCTCGCTCAAGTAGCCCCCTCCTTCCTGATCCACCAGCAGGCAAGATGGTGTCGACCTCGTGGTGCAGCAAAATGACCGCCCTTCTCTGACGATGATGGTGCTAAATTTGAATCGCAGCAAGATGGCCGCCGAGTCTTTTCACACCGGTTTCCAACTGCCACCCTTCTTCGGTGAGTAGCGCAGAAGGTAGGCTCTGGAGAGTTCAGGCTGAGGATGACGGCTTGGCGCTGGAGTCAGAGCCAGGAGCTGTGCAGGCTGTGGATTTCCCAAGTGTTCTCTTCACGCAGCAGACCCTTGCCCAGTGTCCCCTCTTACCGCAGCTGGAGCAGGCAGATGCATCAAGAGTGAGGATGCTGGCTTCTACCACAGGAAAAGTACTCCCTAGCGCGTGAGTGCTCTCTAGCATGGGAGTCTGCTGCCATTAGGGCAGTGGCAGTAGGGGCTGCCGGTCCTGGGAAGAGTTCACTGGGGAGAGCGTTGTTGCTGGCTTCGTGGTCATCAGGCTTGAGCTGGGCCTACTGAAGGAACTTGGCCAGCTCAACGTGGTTGGCCGAGTCTTTCTTACCTGACTCAAGTAGTCACTGCCTCATGTATCTCGAGCGGACCCCCATGTCTAGGGCATCCCGGATCTGCTCTTCTTCACAAACATGGCCAGTAGCCGTTTCATACCGACACTTCTTGGCAAGAGTCTACAGGTCAAGCAAATTGTTGTCAATGGTCCCTCCAGGCTGTCACTGATATAGAATGAGTCAATGCCTCACTAGGACCTCGTTTTATGATTTTAGGTACCGAGCCTTCAAAGCCTTAATGGCACCACCATAGGTTGCACAGTCCCGAATGACTGCATACCCCTTAGTCCCTACCCTGGAAACGAGGGCTGACTTCTTGAATTCATCCGAGTCGAACATGTCCTTGGTCACGTTCAGGTAGGCCTGGAAGCAGTCCAACCATTAAGCAAACTCCTCGGTGGCATCTGGAGGGAGAGGGTCAATCAGGACCATACATGGCTTGAGCAGCGCCTGCATCTTCTTTTTATGTTAATGAAATTGTAGTGTAAATTAAAGCTCTCACAAATGGAGGGAGAACACATGCTTTTATTAGCTTATAACAAAGGGTAGAGTCTTACAATGGTCTCCAGTATGGCTCAGGGTATAGGCGGGAAACCTGAGTTATACATAGGTAGATGGGAGCAGAGCCTGGGGGAGGAGCCAGCCATCTGCACAACCCATCACCAGTGAATCTCAGTTCACTGCAAAATGGATAAAAGGACAAACAAACAAATTATTCAGTCAATCTGAATTAAATTATAAGACCATAAGATTATAAGACAAAGAAGCAGAAATAGGCTATACAGCCCATTGAATCTATCCCACCATTTAATCATGAGCTGATCCATTTTCCCACTCAGCCCCACTGCCCAGCCTTCCCACAGCCTTTGATACTCTGGCAAGAACCTATCAATCTCTGACTTAAATACACCCAATGATTTGACTGCCACAACTGGCTGTGGTAAAAATTTTAGATTCTCCTCCCTCTGACTAAAGAAATTCCTCTGCATCTCTGTTCTAAGTACACACTCTTCAATCCTGAAGGTGTACCCTCTTGTCCTAGATTCTTCTACTATGGGAAAGAACCTTTCTACATCTATCATCTGTGCACCTCATTTTCCTAAATTCCGATGAGTTCAGGCCATCAAACTTTCCTCATATGATAATCTTTTCATTCCCGGAATAGTCCTTGTGAACTTCCTCTTAACCCTCTCTAATGTCTCCACATCCTTTCAAACCAATGTGAACAGAGTACTGGATCACTGCGAAATACATCGCACGTAAACTGTTTGCAGAGGGTTCAGAAAGGTGTCACCCGATACCGACAGTTGTAATCCATCCTGCAATTGAGATGAAATTTCAAACAATCAATATCCAGGGAATTAGCTTGCTAATTAATGATGAATTATAGCTGTATTTCCTCTGGATGACACAGCATAGGCACAGAGATTCTTGAGGATGTTAATAGCTTTGAAAGAAAACTCTTGCTATTTCAAATCTTTCTCCTGGTATTCAGCTGGGAATTTGTAGCTATGCCAGATTTTACAATGCAACTGTTAACTGAAAAGTCTCACTGTGGGACTGGAAGCAAAAACAACTAAAGGATACATTTTGACTACAGTTGTCCAGCTATAAAAATATATGGATTCTCAGGTTACAGAAATGACCTTGAGTTTGACAAGGCATTTTATATTCCATTTAGATATTTTAATAAGACTTTCAGTACTTATGCTATACTCAGTTAATAATTTGCATTTCAATCTTCTTACAAAGCCAGTAATTGTGAGCGCATTCATCAAACTACAAACATTATTTAATTCACGCTTTAAGTTGTTTGTTTTTATATCATTCATTGTCAAGTTTAAAATATTTGCACTCACATGGCTCTGAGATTCTCAGAATCATCGCTATCTTTGTCAGTTAAAGCTTACAGATCCTATTAGGGTTTAGCTGGGAAACAATTAGAAAAATGAAATATTAATAGCTTTATTTTCATTGTTAAAAATGTTGAATTATTCCCGCTAAAAATAGAATGTATCTACTCATCCCCCTTCTTCATATAACTATTGAATTGTCTGTAAAACCCTGGCATACACTTTTAAGATGTGAATCTCTAAATTTTGTCTTAATGATCTTATTTATAATTCCCTCTATCATTCACCACTCAAAATAGGAGAAGGACAAGCCTGGCAATTTTAAAAAAAAATTCTCTGAAAGCATTACTTTATCTGTTCAGCACCCCAGTTTTTAGTAAAATCCAAAATCAGATAAGTGGAGATCTATGAATGCTGAATTATGTTCGACTCCCATAGTAATTTTTAACTATGCCCTAATTCATGTCTTTGGACCACACATAACCGGTTGTAGAGTAAGGTTGTTAAGGCTGGTGCTGACCGAACTATGATTTGTCGACAAAATATAACAGCAGCCTACATTGCTCAATGCTACAAGCCAAATGAGAACAGTGCCTGGAAATCAGATTGTGATTAATTGCTCAGCAATTTAATTTCAGTGCCATCAGCTGGGTTTTGCTGGAAACTATGGCATTTCTCAGTATACATGCAGATGAGTTTAAGGGCTTCTGCTTCCCCATATTTACTGGTGGGGTTCAAATAGTAATTTACCAAATTTGCCATACTGCTCTGCTCCTCCGAATTGTATTTATTCAAGGGAGCTTTCTCTGAGATCCCATGCCAGATCTGACACATCCACATATTTCATTAGGGTATACAGGGATGTGGGAAAGAAAGAGAAGAATAACGTAAGCTGCACTTCTTATGCACCAGTTGTTCAGATTAATGTTTTTAATTATTTTTAAATATTTTAAGAATTGTTTAAGTCTGTATAAAAGTCATTTATTTGAATAATATATTTTTTAATTACTTCTTCAATTCTGAGTAGATTTTAGAAGCTTCGTAATGTCATAGGCATCAAGAACATTGGAAACCTTTAACAGCTTTGATGGGTTTAATGGACAGGACTTGTTTTAGCCCATCAATTATGTGGGGCCCTGTAAAGTCCATCCAGGCCAGGGGGATTGCCCATTTTGATCTGGAGATGGCAAATTTGGGGAAATAGAAAAGATAAGTTGGTAAATGCAGGAGATTTAACTATTGGAAAATAAAATGTCATGGGAAGTTGAGCAATTACTGTGTGAATCTTAAAAAAACAAAATCTTTTGATAACCATTGTGTTATTGTTAACTACTTCAGGATTTCCATGATAAATTAAGCAAGTAAGCAAATCTCAAAGTCACAGTTACTTTTGATGATGGTTGATAGTATTTGTTATAGTCAAATATGAGCCAGTAATACTGAAGGCATTTTTCCATTCATTCCCTAAAGCAGGATGTTAATTTTCCTTCATCAAAATAAAGCAAACGCTTTTTTCTAAATTGTCATACCACACCTTTATTTTACTTTTATTCATTTTACTTTTTAGTCTTACTCTTCAAAATTTATTCCTGACGTTTGGATGTTTAATCAATACTTGTCCTAATAAAGACAAGGTGGGGTGGGGAACAGGCAGCATCTACAGAAAAGGAACAGAGTTACTGGTTCACATTAGTAATCTTGCATCAGAAATTTCTGATGCATTAACTCACTAATGAAAATGCTGGCATCTAGCTAGCCATGCAGAAGGATACAAGAATAGGTCATGGTCAATGTCTAGCTCTTGCATTGCAATTCTCACCTTCTTCATAATGCATACACATTTATTACATACAATGTTACTGTTGAGGAAAATGGATCTTAGCAACCACTCAAGAATCAGAACATTCTAATCCCAAAATATGCCAGTTCCAGTTATTGTTTAATGATGTCATGTGGGGGGGGGGGGGGTGGTGTTGAGCACTTTGGTAGTATATCACTGTCAGTACAATTGCTCTCATTTATTCAAGATTCATTTATTGCCATGTAATAGTACAGAGCAAATAATATTACATGGAGTTGCCTTCTGCCTGCCGTAAACCAGACAAAGAGTCATCATTAGTGTTGCCCAGCACCCCTTACAGTACAAGACAAAGGTAAGCAAAAAATAATCCCTTCAGAGTCACGAGGTGTCAGTGGATTTGCATCCAGTGCTCCCACAGCCTCTGGGGCCATATAGACTCATGTTCGATCCATCAGCAACCTGAGCTCCAGATCCAAACCTCTGACATGATCAGGAACCCTTCAGCACCCAAGGCCCCTGGGGAACCCTCCTGGCCTTCAGCACCCTTTTGAATCCCAGTTTCAACACCTGGTTCCATTGAGCCAATCTCTAGCAGCCTGCAGCCCACGTGGGTCCACCGAATGCGTCCCTCAGCTGCTATGCCCCTTTTTGGTCTTCTGCTGTGGTCATCATGCTGTAATGATGTCTCCTATGCTTCTCCTTCTCAATGGGGGGAGGTGTTCTCCCCGTAACTGGTGCCCTGCTCTGGTCTGCTGCCACTCCGGAGTCTGAAACCCCTCATGGCCGCTGACGAGCATAGGTGCCGCCAACTTTGGTGCAGACTCCAAGGTTGCAGTATTAATAAATAAAACACAGTTGGCTCCTTTTACAAGCTGTTTAAAGCCTGTACAAAGCTGTCAGCATTAGAACCAGGCAGTTGAGCCTTTTGGCACATCATTGTGTTTCCATTCTCCTGGGGTTGCATCAGCCGTAGCAGTGCTGTTACAGCAGCTCCGGAAACACCACCATTTTATCTGTTGCTATCAGAAATTACTTATAATTATTCCCTAAGCCCATTTGTTATTTTTATTGCTTTCATAGTGTCAGTCATTTTATAACAATTCTGTTTCACAACTCCTTGTTGTTTAAAAACCTAATTTTAAAAAAAAAAAAATCATTTTTGACCCTACTTGAACCATTCAGATTGAATCCGTGAAAATAATTTGAACTTATGCAAAATGTATTTGGAAATATCCATTCACAAACTGTCAGACAAATTGTTTACATTGCAGTGCTGTCATGCTGACCCACTGTCCTCTTTAGTGATGGGAATTAGGTTCCCACATTTAAGTGCTACATTTAGAAGTTCCAGATTACAGGCAAGGGACCTAGTCTCCTCATGTATGCAAGAAAAAGTGATTGGGGACGCTCTGCAGCACAGATCCTAATAATCAATAAGAAAATATTGAATTTTTAGAGCTTTGTTTGGAAGCTATCACCAGTATTTGCTCTTTGAGGAAACACACAAATGCTGGAGAAACTCAGCAGGTCAAACAGTGCCTTTATGTAGCAAAGGTCACCAACTTTTCGGGCTTGAGTCCTTCATCAAGATGTGGGGGAACATGAGAGATGTTTGAACAAAAGGGGGGAAGGGGGAAAGGGTGGTGGTGAGGGTGGGAGATGATAGGTGGAGAGAGGGGAGAAACACCAGTGGGGGGGGGAGGAGGAGTCTAGGCTAGGTGGAGAGAGAAAGGAAGTATTTGCTGTTTAATTGTTGTTATGAATGAATAAATGGAAAATGAAGAATTCCACTTCATTTTGTTATGAGGACAAAATGAACGCTGGCAATTGAATTACTTCAATAAGGTTCATCAAATATAAATTGATTTCCATTTATCCTTGATATTTTATAAATTGTGCTGATATATTAGCTTTCAAGTATTTTTAAACATGTTAACGAATTGACTCTGTGCTGCCATTATACTACCAAAGAACATAACTGCACCACTGAACACTAAAGAATAATATGTCTCGACATAATACTGCAAAAGAATAATACACAAATCAACTAATCCACAATAA
Organism: Narcine bancroftii; assembly: GCF_036971445.1. Taxonomy (NCBI): domain Eukaryota; kingdom Metazoa; phylum Chordata; class Chondrichthyes; order Torpediniformes; family Narcinidae; genus Narcine; species Narcine bancroftii. Next base: position 103,220,067 of record NC_091473.1, read on the forward strand.
AGGACAATATATACATTGTTTGTCAACCAGCATGTGACATTGATACAAAACTCAATGGACCACCCTGAACATGGTGGAAAATGAACCCCTCAAACTTAGAAAAAGTATTCACAGGTAAATGGTTAAATTTAGAGCAGTTTCAACCTCCTTAGTGAATAAACAAGGATAAAATCCGGGAGGTTTACCATTTGATAAATTTATAAAGATTTCCCAATCTTTTTTGTAAGAAAAACATGACAAATTCATTTACAAACTGGTGATGCATATCCAGGCTTATCTCAGTTTTAACATCTGTGGATGACTGTGTGTGCCCACACGGAAATACCAGGTATTCCTCAACCAGAAGCCTTGGATGAATCAGAGAGTCCACATCCTGCTGAGAATGAGAACAAAAGTGTTGAAGGCTGGGGATCGAGATCTTTACAAGAAGTATGACTGTGGAAGGCCATCTCTGAAGCAAAGTGATAATTCTGGAGGAAGCTAGAGTCAATCAAATACACGCCAGCTATGGGAGGGAGTGCAGGCCATTTCAGCCTACAAAGCGAGGGCAAACATTATAGATGTCTGTGATGCTTCTCTACCCAATGAGCTGAACACCTTCTATGCCTGCTTTGAGAAGAAGATCCAAACTGTGCCTACTAGAATCACTGAAAAGGCTGAGGACCCTGTGATACCTGTCTGAGGGCGATTTCAGAATATAATTCAAGAGGGTGAACCCTCACAAGGCATCAGGCCCTGATGGCGTACCTAGCAGGGTACTGAAAATCTACACCAACCAACTAGCCAGAGTGTTCGCGGACATTTTCAACCTCTCATTGTGGCAGTCAGAGGTTCCCACCAGCTTCAAAAGGGCATCAATCATTCCAGTACCCAAGAAGAGTAGTGTGACCTGCTTCAATGACTACCGCCCAGTAGCTCTAACTTCTACTGTGATGAAATGCTTGGAGAGGCTGGTCATGGCCAGAATTAACTCATACCTAAGTAAAGATCTGGACCCACTGCAATTTGCCTATTGTCACAATCGTTCCAATATCACTGGCTCTCCTCTCAGCTCTGGATCAGCTCTGGATCACCTCGAAAACAACAATTCATACATATAGCTGCTCTTCATTGATTACAGCTCAGCTTTCAATACCTTTATTCCCTCAGTGCTGATCAAGAAGCTACAAATTCTAGGCCTCTGTACCCCACTCTGCAACTGGATCCTTGACTTTCTCATTGGAAGACCACAGTCAGTACAAATTGGAAACGACATCTCCTCCTCAATGATCATCAACACAGGTGCACCCCAAGGATGCGTGCTTAGCCCACTGATCTCCTCATTATACAGCCACAACTGTGTGGCCAGCCACAATTCCAATGCCATCTACAAATTTGCTGATGACACCACAGATGTTGGCAGAATCACAAAGGGCAAAGAGGAAGCGTACAGGAGGGAGATAGATCAGCTCGTTGAATGATATAATGACAACAACCTTGCACTCAACATCAGCAAAACCAAGGAGATGATTGTGAACTTCAGGAGGAAGTCAGGGGAAAATGACCCTTTCCACATCAAGGGCTCAGTAGTGGATAGGGTCAAGAACTTCAAATTCCTGGATGTCAGCATCTCCGAGAATCTGTGTTGGAGCCTCCACGTTGAAGCAATCACACAGAAGGCTCGCTAGCGGCTATACTTTGTGAAGTGGCTGAGGAGATTTGCTATGTCACCGAAGACTGTCATAAACCTCTACATGTAAACTGTGGAGAGTATTCTGGCTGGTTGCATCATTGCCTGGTATGGAGGTGTGCCAATTATCAGGACAAGAAAGAACTCCAGAGTATTGTTAACTCACCCTGCGACATCACAGGCACCAAACTTCACTCCATTGTGGACATCTGCATGAGGTGGTCTTAAAAAAGCAGCCTCAATCCTCAAAGACCCCCACCACTCAGGCCATGCCCTCTTCACTCTGTTACCATCAGGGAAAAGATATAGGAGCCTAAAGATAATCACTCAACAGCACAAGGGCAGCTTCTTCCCCTCTGCCATCAGATGCCTGAGTAATCAATGAACCAAAGACACTGCCGTACTTTTCGGGTACTATTAATGTTATTATTATTTTATTTTACTTTTTATAGTAATGTCATAAGATAGTCATAATATGAATGTTTACATTAATGATGCAGCTGAAAAACACTGAATTTCATGACTTGTTCATGACAATAAATCCTGATTCTGAAATGGTAAAGATTCAATTGACTAATCTCAGCACTGGAAGGTTTTGCACACGAGAGAGCAAGTTAAATGCATTGCATTTTCTAGAGTTTAAAAGAGTTAAATTGCTGTGTGACAGAACATGTATACTGTACAGGTTGGCCCACCTCTGACCCAGCAACAACTCCCCGTAAGATTCCCCAATAAAGGCAGAGTCGCGTTAGTCCCTCCCTTCATACCTACCTTGGATCCAGGCCTGTCGTTTCAGGTATAGACTTTAATCACTCACTTCAAGTCTGCTTGTGGTTATTGAATTCCTATTCATTTAATAACCTGACTAACCTGCCATGGACAAGGCAATTTGCACAGAAGCTGGAGACTAGAGGCCTCCATCAACTTCAACATGTGGCTGCATTGCTTGAATGCTTACATGAAGCATGACCAGATCACAGACGACGTAGATAAGTACGATCTACTTTTCTCATCAGTCGGCCACTGATCTTATCAAATAATCTGCGATTGTGACAAGTACGATGACGAGATGACCCTACTGTGGCAGCAGGATGGTGCCCTAATGAACTTGATGTACGCTTGTTACCTTCTGCTCACCTGATGCCAGGCCCTTGGTGAGACTGTTGATGACTTTGTGAGGGTCATGCAGGGCATGCTTGTGGGTGCATAGATGTGACGATGGCTGTCTACAAAGAGGAACTCAACTGCAATGGGCTAGTGGCTGTTTTCATTCAAACTATATCTGAGAGAGATTCCTAGAGAAGGCCAATAGGATCCTACAGGAAGTTGTGCAACTAGCACGATCGCTTGAAATGGCCCATAAAAATGTGGAGGCTTACTCCTCTGGCCACATAGCTGCCAGGTGGGGATCTCAGGCATTGCCATCTTGAGACTTGGGGCCCCTAACATCTGCTGCCACTGCTGAACACACGAGGTACCAATACTACGGTCAGTGTTTGCATCCTTGAAAGCACTGTCGGGCTGAAGTGTGACCTGCTCAAACTGTTGGAAGAAGGGATACTACGCTAAAGTATGTCAATCCAAACCTTCCTCTAGCAGTACATGTGCAGGCCATGATCTTCATCGCCATCTTGGAATGACCAACTTCTGGTGTCACTTCCGTGGCAGAAAAACAAACAGGGGGAAAAGAAGTAACACGACATGGGTCAATGTCACTTCCCACATCTCTTTCAGATCCCACCACATGCTACCTATGGGGGTGGTCATCTTCAAGATCTCTGGGACGGCCATCTTGGCATTTGCTGCCACCGCATCACAGCATCAGCGACTCAGAGAATGAACGAACTCTGGCCTCAATCTTTCTGGATCAGAATCACACTAGCTGGTGTGATCCGAGATGGACAAAGAAGTAAACGGTTACACCATGGGCTGCCTATTAGACACAGGGAGCACTCGACTAAAATCGAGTCAAGTAAGGGGCCACGAATTACAAAAACCAAACTTCTTGTCATGCCCCATCTCTGCGCGCCAGTCATACTGGGGCTGGACTTCCAATGCCAGCTAAAGAGCGTACTGATGCAGTTTGATGTGCCCCATCCTCCCCTCATGGTCTGAAAAAAACAATTCATGGATAGCCCGCCCATCTCTCTGAACATGGCCATTCAGACACCAAAATGCCACACAGGGCACATGACCTGCGGTCTGGCCACCCTCTGGGTCCCCCCTGTTCGAGAAACTCACCTCTAACTGCAAACTAGGAGATACAGCTCCAGGGACAGAGAATTTATAAAAGCAGAAGTAAAGCGACTGCTAGCTGAAGGAATTATAGAGGCCAGCAACAGCTCCTGGAGGGCATGTGGTGGTGGTTAAGTATGGGGAGAAACACCAGATTGTCATTGATTACAGCCAGACCATCAACCAATTCACCTATTGGACACCTACCTCCTCCCCCGCATAGCCGACATGTACCATGTCTTCTCTGCCATCGACCTCAAGTCGGCGTATCACCAAATCCTGACTCACCCAAAGGACTGTCCATACACAGCGTTTGAGGCTGATGGCCACCTCTACTATTTCCTTCGGGACTCATTCAGTCTTACGAATGGACTATCTGTGTTCCAGAGGGAGATGGACCACATGGTGGATGACTATAAACTGAAAGCAACATTTCTGTATTTAGTCAATGTCACCATCTGCGGCCATAACCAGAAGGAACACGACGCAAACCTGCAGAAATTCCTCGCCATGGCTAAAGCTCTGAACCTGACATATAACTAGAAGTGCATATTCTGCACTTCATGTCTGGCAATGTTAGAATTCGTGGTGGAGCATGGCACCATTGCCCCCGATCCCGACCGTATGCACCCCTCCTGGAACTCCCACTGTCCCAAACCCTCAAGGCCTTGAAAAGGTGCCAGGATTCTTCTTGTACTATGCCCAATGGGTCCCCAATTATATGGACAAGGCCCTCTTCCTAGTGAAGATCACCACGTTTCCCCCATCAGCAGAGGCCTGAAAGGCCTTCAAGGGCATTAAAGATGAGATTGTCAAGGTGGAGATGCATGCCGTTGATGAATCCATCCCTTTCCAGGTGGAGAGTGATGCATCTGATTTTGCCCTGGCCGCCACAATGAACGAAGCCACTAGGCCTGTGGCATTCCTTTCCCAGACACTCCAGAGCCCAGAACTCAGGCACTTAGCCATCGAGAAGGAGGCCCAGGCCATAGTGGAAGCTGTGTGCCACTGGAGACACTATTGGGCTGGCAGACCCTTCAGTCTGCTGACAGATCAAAAAACCATCGTATATATGTTTAACAATAAACAGTGGGGGAAGATCAAAAATGACAAGATCATGAGACGGAGAATTGAACCATCCACCTATAATTATGAGATATTGTACTGGCCTAGGAAGCTCAAAGAGCCACCCAATACCCTGTCCTGGGGAACCTGTGCTGGGGTACAATCAGACCACCTCTAAGCCCTCCATGACATCTTCTGTCACTCCTGGGTCACCAGACTCTACTATTTTGTGAGGGCCCGCAACTTCCCCTATTCAGTGGAGGAGATCAGGGAGCTGACCCATCATTGCTTGGTCTGTGCAGAGTGCAAAGCTGTACTTCTACCTGCCGGAGAAACCCTGCTGATCAAGGCCACCCACCCCTTCAAATGTCTCAGTATGGACTTCAAGGGCCCCCTCCCCTCCATGAATTGGAGCATGTACTTCCTCAATATCGTGGCTGAGCACTCATACTTCCCATTCACTATTCCCTGCCCGGATATGACCATACCCACAGTCATTAAAGCTCACCGCAACCTCTTCACCTTGTTTGGATACCCCAGTTAGTGATCGGGGGTCCTCATTAATGAGTGAGGAGTTGTGCCAATACTTCCTGACCAAGGGCAGGACCACCAGCTACAACTCCCGTGGGAATGGGCAAGTGGAAAGGGAGAATGCACAACTTTGAGGGCAATCTTCTTGGCCCTCAAGTCAAAAGGGATGCCTGTCTCCCAGTGGTAAAATGTCCTTCAGAAAGTGGTACATTGCCACCAAGTCCCTGTTGTGTTCAACTATGAACGCCAACCCACATGAAAAACTGTTCACCTTCCCCAGGAGGTTGGCGTCGGAATCCATGCTGTCAGTCTGGCTAACGATCACTGGGCCATTGCTACTCCATAGGCATGTTAGGCATCACGAGTCAGATCCGCTGGTCAAGGAGGTACACTTCCTGTGTGTGCACCCCCCAATATGCCCACATTCAGTACCAGGATGGGCGGAAAGACACCGTACCCATCCGGGTTCTGGCTTGCGCAGGAGCCCTGTCAGCGAAGGTGCACCTAGAAACCCCTGTCATTGATCATCACTCCCTTGTATCTTGCTGACAAATGAATACTCAAACCCACCACTACAACCCCCCCAGTCCTCCTCCCTCACCACCCCTACAATGGCTAACTGAACCCCCAACATCCCCACACACCCCTGAACAAGTTTGGACTAACACAGTTCAATCCCGGACACTCAAGCTACTTTTCAGGTCACCATCCCACTGGAGCCGTCAACTACACAACCGGCGCTGTGGTGATCACAGCAGTGGACAAAGCCACTGGACTGGCTGGATCTGTGAACTGTAAAAGACTTCATGAACCATAATGATGGACTCTGTTGCACTTCACCCTGCTGGACTCGATCTAAAAAGAAGGGGTGAATATGGTGGAACACGGCATTGCATGTATGACATTACCATACCATACAGGCTGGCCCGCCTCCAACCGTATAACCTCCCCTAAAATTCCCCAATAAAGGCAGTCGCCTTAGTTCCTCCCTTTATATCTTCCTTGGAACTGGGCTGGCAGCATGTGAAGACATGCTGCTCATTTCAGGTTATTAAAGCCTTTAATCACCCACTTTGCATCTGCTTGTGGTTATTGAATGCCCATCAAGGTATACTGTGGAGAGCATTCTGCTGGTTCCATCACCGAATAGTATTCTCAGGGCAAGAATAAACTCTAGAGGGTTGTTAACTCAGCCTGTGACATCACAGACACCAGACTTTACTCCATCAAGGAGATCTACATGAGGCGGTACCTTAAAAAAAGCAACCTCTGTCCTCAAAGACCCCTACCACCCAGACCATGCCTGCTTCACTCTGCTACCATTGGGTAAAAGGTAGAGATCCTAAAGACAAGCACTCAGTAGCATAAGGACAGCTTCTTCCTTGCTGCTGTCAGATTCCTGAATAATCACTGAACCAAAGACTGCCTAACTTTTCATGCATTTTTAAATATTTTTTATAGTAATGTTGGAAGATGGTTATAATATGTATGTTTGCACTGAGATGCTGTCCCAAAACACCAAATTTCATGACTTGTTCATGACAATAAATCCTGATTCTGATCTTAAAGCATTTATTAGATTAATATTTTGAATGTAATAAACTGAGACCCAAATTTAGTTCCTGGCCTTTATTCACAGCATTTAACAAAGTTTATGAGACAGGGCCACACCTAAACATCCTCTGAATGTTGCTTGACACACATAACCAAAACTCTTGATGAACCCTTGAATACTTTCAATTTCTTTAGATGAGTATTTGGAAGCCAATAATCAAATGTTGCTGACTCACTGTATCGATATTTATTGCAACACGTATTTATTAATTTAAGTTTTAAATTTTCAAAACAAAAGGATTTGTAGCACAAATGGTTATGTTATGAGACAGACAATACGTTTGCTTAAACTAGAGTCCTGCAGACCGGACTGTGGCAGAGGTGTGTTAAGTTTTACCCCAGTGAAGGTCTCATGTTGTGCTCACTTTGCGGCACCCTAACAATCATGTGGATTCAGATCTTACTGGCACCGGTGGAGCAGGAGAGTAAAGAACAGACGGAAGGTGATGTTGGGTGGATAGAACTAAGAGGGGTTTTAGCACAGTTTTCATCGAAGGAAGGCCTGAAGAGAATGAAATGAGAGCAGAACCCAACCAATGTTTTGGTTTGGACTGATGCAAGTAATACTAACATCATGAAGGTGACAACAAACACCACAGAAAGTCAGAGTTTAAACACTTCCACTTCCACTGGATCACGAAAATGTTTTCAAAACGTGAACCAATAATAGTCGGCCAGCATCGAGGGATTCCAATTGCCCTGATAATGCTTTTCCATGGTCACAATGTCCTGGTGAAAGCTCACACCAGTGGTTTTCAACCTTTTTCTTTCCACTCACATACCACTTTAAGTATTCCCTATGCCACAGATGCTCTACGATTAGTAAGGGATTGCTTACTATGTGGATGGAAAGAAAAAGTGTGGAAACCACTGTTTTAATCGTACCCAATTGACTCGTTATGTGTTATGTGCATAACTCCAAATGAAATGGGCCAATAACAATTTTTCTCAAGCAAAACACTTCAGTAACAATTGGGTCTAGAGCAGTGATTCTCAACCTTCCCTTCCCACTCACATACCACCTTAAGCAATCCCTTACTAATCAGTGGCAAAGGGATTGCTTAAAGTGGTATGTGAGTGGAATGAAAAAGGTTGAGAACCATTGGCTTATACCATGTTCGTCACTGACTGCACCAAGATCAGCAGGGGATAAGTCCAAGTGCAAATGCAGAAAATGAATTTTGAATGACATATTGCACTTCATGGTTTTCTATGCTTGAAGTAGACATAAAATATGAGAGGAAATTACAAAAATTGGTTATATCTAAAAAAAGGTATGTGATAGGGAAACATTAAGGGATTTTCATGATCAGCACCCAAAATCCATAAAATACACTCAAAAGTGTTCAGGAAGCAAAATCTTCATTGTCCAGTGTTATCAGTCAATAACATAAGACAGTAATATTCCTACTGTGGTTATTCAATATAGATTAGAAATGTATCTAAACCTCCCCTCACCCTAACACCGCATAATTTTAAATACCTCTAACAAATCTCCGCTCATTCTTCTACACCCCAAGTCCTAACCTGTTCAACCTTTCCCTGTAACTTCATTCCTGAAGTCTAGGCAACATCCTAGTAAATTGTCTCTGCACTCTTTTAACCTTATGGCTATCTTCCCTGTAGTTAGGTGACCAAAACTGCACACAATACTCCAAATTTGGCCTCATCAATACCTGATACAACTTTACCATATCTCAACTCCTATACTCAATACTTTTATGAAGACCAACATACCAAAAGCTCACTTTACAACCCTATCCACCTGTGATGGGACTTTCAAGAATGATGTAGCTGTATTCGCAGATCCCTCTGTTTTACTGCACTCCTCAGTGCTCTTCCATTTACCGTGTATGTCCTTTCTTGATTTGTCCTTCCAAAACACATCGTACACTTCTCAGCATTAAATTCCAGCTGTCATTTTTCAGCCCGTTTCCAGCTGGTCCAGATCCCTCTGCAAGCTTAAAAGCCTTTCACGCTGTACACAATGACTCCAATATGTGTGTCATCTGCAAACATTACCACATTATCATCTCGGTTAAACAACAATGATCCCAGCACCCTGAGGCTCACCACTAGTCACAGACCTCCAGTCTGAAAAGCAATCATCCATTACCTGTATAGTCAATATCGAATCCTGTTTACTATTTCACCTTGAATACAGAGCTATTGAACCTTCCTGACTAACCTCCCATGTGGGATCTTGTCAAAGGCTTTACTAAAGTTCATGTAAACAACATCCGCAGCCTTTCCTTCATTAATTTTCCTGGTAACCTTCTTGAAAACTCTATTAAGGTTGGTTAAACAGGACCTACCAAGCACAAGGCCACGTTGACTATCCCTAATCACTCCTTGGCTATCCAAATACTTTTTATATCTAATCTCTTGGAACATCTTCCAATAATTTACCACGAATGATATCAGCCTCACCAACCTAATTTCCAGGGTTACTTTTGAAGCCCGTTTTTAAACAATGGAACAACAACTCTTTGGGGCTAGAGCTGGCTTTATAGACTCCAGTGGAAGAGGGTTCAAAGGTGGCATGGTTAATGTAATACAGGAGTGCAGCTCGCCAGCCACATGTGGCTCTTTGACATATAATGTGTGGCTCATGGAAATAAGTTGGCTGAGTCAGGAATCATACCAGCCAGTGCTCACAATGGTAGTTTTAGTGAGCGTGGCCTGTGATGGGTGGAGGATTATCTTCCTTCAGTTACCTCCTGGTGTTCAGGAGTGCAGAGGCTTGTCCAGGGAGGCCTCATGCTTGTTTTGGTTGGTTGGCATCTGCAGGTGAAGGTTCAGCATGCACAGCATGCCAACACTCTCTGGAACTTGGTGGCTCTTCCTGCAGCCAGCTGCCTGGAGAGGAGAGGTGGAGCGCAGGAGGCCCGAAGAGGGAGGCTGGAGGAGATACCAGCACTCCTGAGCTGCTTTGGGACACTCCAAATCCCTGCAGCCAGACTAGGGGGTCCCGGGATGATCACAGCCTAGGCTACGTAACAAGTAGAGGGAAGAGGGAGTAGGCAATGGAGGAATGGTATGAGCAGCACATGCCAGAGTTGGGTTCTCCTTGCTCAGGCCAGGGCTCATCGCAGCAGAGCACCACCAACGTGTGGTGTGTGGTAGGAGGATCAGGCAAAGCTGAAGGACCTCTGCGGAAAACAGCTTCAGAGGTCAGGAAGCCAGGCTGGGCCAGGAAAACTATGAGGCAGAGGCACACTGTCAAGGAGGAAGCAAGATGACAGAGACGGGGAGGAGAGGCTGGAGGGAATCCTCAATGAGGACCTCATCCAGGCCCCAAGCCATGACAGAGTTGGAGTTGGCAGCAGCAGAGAAGGTCCTGTCAGTGGCCACCTACAAGCCATAGCCCCACCAGATGGAGAATCAGCACCAGGCAGTGCAGAGGTAAGACCGCTCCATATAGCCCCCACTTCCAGCAGCTGCCTTCCCCGACATCCTGCCAGTAACTGGTAAGTGGAGAGCAGAGGGTGGGATGGGGAGAAGCAGAGCTTGGGCCCCCTGACCTCATCCTACCATAGGAGGTAGTTTTGCATCAGGTCACTGCCCACATTGTGCGCTTTGCTGTGGATGCTGCAATGGTGCAGGTATCCATGGTTGCATTCCAAAAAGAACACATCAGAAACAGGAGCAGGAGTCACCCATCTGTCCCTCTGAAGCCTGCTCCCACATTCAAGAAAATCAGAACTGATGTGGCTGTCGACCCAGCTCTGCCTTTCCTCCATAACTCTTGATTCCCCTACAATGCAAAAATCTACCTTACTGTATCTTAAAGATATTTAATGAGGTAACCTCCACTGCTTCTTAGGGCAAAGATTTCCACAGAAAATCAGTCAGGATTTTGAAAATATTTGGTATGTATATGCATGCTTCTTGATTATTAAAAGGCATAGAAATGAACAGGTTAAAAATATATATAAATAAATAAACCGAACCGGCGCGGTTGAAAACTGGAGAAGTATAAGACCAGCAGCCCTAAAATGGCACTGACCAAGCTGCCCAGCTAACAGATCAATAACAGGCTGGGGAAGAAGGTATTCACATGCAAGAATGTTCCTGCCCATTATTGTTATTCACGTGGCTGATGTCAGCCAATCAAACAAACGGGGAGTGGGGGAGAACTCCAACTGTATAAAAGGAGCCTTTCCAGCCTCAATAAATCTCAGAGCTTATCCTCCCACACTGTGAGTGTGTGTGTGTGTTTCTTTGTAGCAGTCGGCTACAACATACATTTTTTGTATCAAAATATGCATGTTAGAGTAAAAATGTTGTAGAGCTCGTCGAAAGAATCAAAGACTTGTTGATCCAAACCAAGTCTTTTATTAGCAAAAGACAGGAGCCCGACCAGTCCGGAATGATCCGACCTGGCTAGGGACACAACCCTTTAAGGCCCAGACAGTAGGCGTGGCTTAGCTCTCAGCCAATCGCTGTAAGCACAGTCTAGATACAGTAACTATATACATTGGTGATAGATCTGTACTATCACAAATGTGTATGTAATTTTTTTTCCTGTCAAGCATCTTAACTTATGGCTCTTACATTAAGCAAATTTGGCCACCTCAGGTGCAATAGGGCAACACGATTACAATACCAGCATCCTGGGTTTGAATCTGCTGCCGTGTGTAAGGAATTTGTACATTCTCTCCACGACCATGTGGGTTTCCTTCGGGTCCAATGGTTTCCACCCATGTTCCAATGACATACGAGGTCGAAGGGTTAATTGGGAGGTGCAAGTTACAAATGTCGGAAGGGCCTTCTACACTGCGCTGTATTACTAAAATTTTTAAAAATTAAAACTTGTCTCCTTTCCTTTATAAACAAGGACTCTAGAACTGCGTTGAATATGTATGGCCTTCTACCCTCACCAACCATCAAGTATAGCTTCCAGTAACTTGCAGGTCCTGTGAAAATGTTTCCACCACATGTTAATGCTGCAAACTACCTCCTTTTGTGAAGTACAGGTTTACTTTAATCAATGCTGACTTGCCTCAAATGGTGTTTATCTGGCTCCTAAAATTGGAGCCACATGAGTGCGTGCTAGGGCAGTAGATAGTTGCTACTGAAATCATAATGGAGAAATTGTAAGACAAAACGAGGATCAATTTGTAAATACAAGAAGAGAAAATGTTTAGTGTATGTCCCCCCACCCCATTCTACTTTCAAAAACAGGGGAAATCATAACTGTGGACAACAACAAAAAAAAACAATATGCCAATTAAACATATAACTTAGTTCTGTCATCACAAAGGAGCCACGGATCCAGAGAGAGGGAGTAAACGTGAGGGAAATCACTTTTATTAAAGAAATGGCACTGGGGAAATTAATTAACTAAATGCTGACAAATCCTCCGTGCTGAATAATATATATCCCAGAATACTATGGAAGTGGCCCTAGAAAATGTGAATGCATTGATGGTCATTTTCCAAAACTCTTGAGATATTGGAGCAGTTCTTATAGATTGGAAGGTAGCAATTAGATCCTACTTTTTTTTTAAAAGATGGAAGAAGAGTAAAACATGGAATTCCAGACTTGGGAGCCCAATGTCAGTAGTGGAGGAAGTTCTAGAATATATTAAAAAGATGCAATAACAGAAAACTTGGAAATTATTGACAGAATTGGAAAAAAATTGTCAAAGGCATATGAAAGGAAAATTATGCTTAATAAATTGACCAGAGATTTGAAGGTTAGATACTGCTAGAATGGATAAAGTAAAACCAGAAGATATTAGGTAAACAAGAAATCTGCAGAAGCTGTAGAATTAGTACAGCATGCAAAAGTGATGAAGGAACTTGGCAGTCGACATTTCGATATGCCCAGGCCCAAAACGTTACTGTGTGTTGTTTTCCATGGATGTGGCATAACCTGTTGAGTTCTCGCACTTTTCTATATTGTCATTTGGTGCATTTGAGCTTTCAGAAGGCCATTGGTAAGGTTTCATGTGTGGAAAATTAAAGCACATGGGATTGGCAATAATATAATGGCATGGATTGAGAACTGATAGACATTGGAAAACAGAGCAGTTAAAGTGCAGAGCAAATGCAGCATTACTTTACTGGTGTGAAATTTTCTCAGGAGGCTTTAAGCGCAGGAGAGAAACTGACCTTGAATCTTGTGCATTCATTAAAACATATATATACATAAGGCATGGCAACAGGCCCCTCCAGTCCACGACCCTGTACCAGCCAAATACCTCCATTAACCTACAACGCTGGTACACCTTTGGAGGGTGGAAGGAAACTGGAACAAAGAGTAGAAATAAATGGGTCTCTTTTTCAGGTGGCAGCCAGTGATTAGTGAGGTGAATTGTGAATACATTGCAGACCACAACACAACACCCATCCCCCCTCCCTCCACTACATCTAAACTTCCTGCTGCCTTGGAAAAGCAGCCAACTTAGTAAAAGACTCATCCCATTCAGGACACACTCTTCACCCCCCCTTCCATCCAGATGAAAATTCACAAGTGTTAGTGCAGTGAATAGTGTTAGCGTGATGGTTAGCACAATACTATTACAGCCAGCAATTGGGGGTTTATACATTCTTCTCATGTCGGTGTACGTTTCCTTCCACCCTCCAAAGATATACCAGGATTGTAGGTTAATTGAGGTATTAGAGTTGCATGAGTTCATGGGCCAGAAGGGTGCCTTATGTATAATTTTTTTTTAAAATTAATGCACAAACAGATTCAAGGCCAGCTTCTTTCCTGCTGTTAACAACATCCTCAGTAAACCTCACACCAGTAAAGTAATGCTGCCTGAGCTCTGCTCCTTAACTCTGCTCTTTTAACTGCTGGACTACACTATGGACGAGTTGACAAGATGGACTGCTCACTAAACAAAATTCTGACAATTAACTTGAACTGGGATTTAATTCTAAGGGGATCAAGGAGTAGGAGAAGGTGAGATGAAAAGTATACTGATGTGGATTATCAGCCATGATCCTGTTAAACAGTGGAATATATACCCAAAGGGGCAAATCACCTGTTCCTGCTCCCATTTTCATTTTGTCTATGTTTCTCTGCATGTTGAGGGCTCAGAAAATTTTGTAGAGAACACACCACTTTGGTACAAACCAGTGGCCCTCAACAAACACCTGCCTTTATTTTGCTGGAGTGATTAAGTATACTATGAAAAACCTGAAACTGGTATGTGTTGGGATTAACAGGCAACTTTGACTTGAATCTCAATGTCTACTCTATTGGGTTCTTCTCGCAGCTTGCAAAGTTGGGACAAGATGAAGTCAGTCGTGTTTCGTCGGCGACACTCCCACCCACAGTTAATGACGGGATGAAAGTCTGATCCCTTCTCACACTCCTTTCATTGGATCGAAGATGCGACTTATCTCTCCATCTCCGCAACAGTCAACAGGTGGCGCAGTGAACATTCGTCTATTAATGGAGCCAGGTCCCCTCAATGGACTGAAACGGAGATTGGAAAATTACGACCAGAACCTTCAATTTGGGGGGGTAGTAGGTTAACTGTGTTGCGTTCCACGCTGCAGAACGTGATCAGCAGTAGCAAAGGGAAGCGACACGTTACCAGGATTCCCGAACCACGGGGAGCCCCGCAGAATGTAACAATGCAAAGAGATTCCAGTGTCGTTCGTATAGTTTCACCTTAACTTGCAGGTAAAAAAAAACTTTTCTCTCTCTCTCTTTTCTTAATAAAACTAATGCAAAATGAATCTATTTATCAGAAAAGTAAACATGTCTATCCAAAAAAAAACCCAAAGTCGATGTGAGTGCTGTTACTCGCAGTTTTCGGAATGATCTTAGCTCGTTTGATGTGATCGAACACTTGGTGAAAATCTGGTCAAAATTACACCCAGCTCTTCTCCCACTTTACCTGCTGAAGTAAAAAGCCCAGGACAGGTGTAATTTCCGGGTTGGTTTAAAGGTCACTCCATTCATTAAATAGCCCAAATTTACCAGATTAAGGAAGCATTTTAAAATACTGATCAGATTGCCTTTGGGTCGTTTTCCTCCATATTAACTCGATGTTAAAAGTCGTGTTTGATTGGATTATGTGTGATTAACCGAGGCGTCTTCTTCCTGACTTGTAAGTGTAGAAGGAGGCCAGCAGAGCGGGTAGATGATGAGAGCCGGCGAGACTGTGATAGCGGCACGGCCCTAATCCCTGTCCTTTGTTCATTTTCCTTGGCGAGGTCCGCGCTAGGTTTGAATCACCTTGTACCGTGCGTTAATGGAGCATTTTTGGACACGAACCCAAACGTAACCATTTAGAAAGAACAAGCTGTTGGGCATTTGAAGAGTGCGTGGTCGTTTGAAATCGACAGCTGATTCACCGCATCGCCTGGAGTCTCTGCCGAGGTCATGGAGTGGAAGTCAGCTCGGCACCTGTTGTGATGCACCAGACCGCCAAGACGACTATGAAAGGTGCCTCGCTGCCCTTTCGTACTCAGACTCCCTTCCTTACCTTCTCGAATCCAAGCCTGTTTTACTTCCAGCGCATGTTTTGTTTCAAACCATGAATTTCAAAATGTATTTTCTGAAGCTCAATCAGCGGTTCTAGTTATTTTAACAAAGCAGTCAAACTGTTCAAATTTGAAATACAATAAATACTTGGAAAAGATCTCCTCAATAGGAATTTATAAACTAGACACTTAAACTGCTGAAGGCACAAAATGTATCTTAAAAGTATTCAGTATGTACAGCTAATAGGCTGACGAGTCTTCTGAGTTTTACGCCTTAATTGTGAAAATCTGTGGATAACGTGATAGAATTGAATGATGCACGCCGATTTGTTAGAAAATATTGGGTACTTAACAACTATTAGTAATGACTTACTTTTCTCTCACTCGGACAACTATCAGTTAACCCGTCACTATATTACAATGTCAATTAGCATTCATAATCGATTTGTTTTACCACGATATTCGATGTTGTAAAATCTTGATTAAAAAATGTAGCAGCTTTGGTGTTTGTGGTCGTAAAGAAAACATTCTTCCTGATGTTAAACCTGCTCTCCGATCATATAAAAGGAACTCTTAGGTGATCATGTCAAATCGGTCATGAGACCTGGATGTGGGAACCACAACCAGAGTTGGATGGGTTGGTGAACTCGTTTTTAAATAGACACTCGAGGCCTTTCCAAAATGTCAATCTTTGAAATTGGGCGTGAGTTTATAATTTTGGAATGGAGATCATGAAAAGGAGTGCTTTATATTTCCATCTCCGGTTATTTGCTGTGCGAATAAAATATATACATAAATGTTAAAAAAATAATATCCACACAACCACCCGATTGAAAAGATGGACGGATTCGCCCGATGTAACGTGAAGCACTCCCTCCCAAAATTAAATCTGAAGGTGAATGATTTTATAACAGCTCTCAATGATAAGGAAGAGCTCGAAGTTAACGGAGATTGTCATTTCCTTTCAAGATTCGGGGGTCTCTTTCACGTTTCGTGTCCGTTTGTAATGAACGTTTACGATCCCGTGGCTGTTTCGCGACGATTCCAGTTGCCCCTAGGGCTCGACGAGTTTGAAGAGGGCCGCCTCTTGAACTTTGAGTCAGCGAATGCTGGAGAGATTCAGTCAGGAGGCAGACCCTTCGGCCCATCGTATCTGCGCCAACCCATTTCTACTCACCCTCTCACTGCGGTCAAACGGAACATCTGATTCAAGCGGCGGGTTATTTATTTGTTAATAGATGATCATTACAGTTAAAACAAAATTACTTTAAAAAGAAGACGGCATCGTTTAATAAATATTCCAGCAAGTGTAATTGTCGGCTTTGGTCAAACATCAAAGCATTGTCTTTTTAAAATCTCTTCATTTCCGGAGGGAAGGATCTTTCTTTTAAAAAAAAGTTTGCATTTTAATTCACGAACCTTGAGTAAAGGTGCACGCTGTGTCCGGTTCACGCACAATGTGCAGCGTGGAAAGGACCTGATCGTGAAACAAGTGCCGAGGGGAGGCGGCAGACAATATTAAAGAAACACAGAAAATGGTCGGTCACATTAAAGTGAACGCACAGGTTTCAGGCTGAGCTGTTTCGTGCTCTGCGTATCGTGAGAAGGGAAACGGAATCTCCGACCGTCGTTCACTGGCGACCCTGTCCGGTCTCCCTTTAAGAAGAGCCCGAGGCTAATCGACGAGAGGGAGCCCATCTCGCTCTTTACGTCACGGACACGTGACGCCCCCTGTCGGATAAATGTCTTTTGACAGCCGATTGGGCAGCAGAAGAGGTTTCAGCTGCCTGGCTCGGCTCTGCCAACTTTGCTTTGGGTCAAAACAAACTTTGCACCTCACGTCGATCTGCCGGGCAACCATTAGACACCAATGTGCACTGGCCTGCGTCAGGGAGCGGCGACGTTAAACTAAAGGGGGTGGGGAAGAATCTATAAAGTGGATCTGCAAAGTGGTCGATGAGGAAAAAGGAGAGAATAAGGAGTCCTTGGAAAGGAGTGCGGGCTCTCTGATTCCGACTTCTTCTCCCCCTGGCCATTCTGAGCCAGTCCACTAGGGGGGTCTGAGAGACTGGAGAATTACTACCGGCAGAAGGATTGAAGACACTGGGCCGATCACTTCAACGATGACTCTAGGTGCCGACATGTCTGATCATTCTCTGCTCTCCGAGGATACGGATATTGATGTGGTCGGTGATATGAACGGCAAAGAAGGGAAATATGGTCATTTTCATTCCGACAACGATTCCGATGATAATTTAAGCAGAAACGTCTCAGAGAACGTCGGGTCGCCGGACTTGTCCGGGGTGTCTGATCCAAGTACGACCAGGGCAAGTGACAAACCGTGTAAAAGTACCCTGGTCAAACCTCCTTATTCCTACATCGCTCTGATCACTATGGCCATCCTCCAGAGTCCAAAGAAAAGACTAACACTGAGCGAAATCTGCGAGTTTATCAGTAATCGTTTCCCCTACTACAGGGAAAAGTTTCCTGCCTGGCAGAACTCCATCCGACACAATTTGTCTCTCAACGACTGCTTTGTGAAAATACCTCGAGAGCCCGGGAATCCTGGCAAAGGCAACTACTGGACTCTCGACCCCGATTCTGCAGATATGTTTGACAACGGGAGCTTCCTTCGGAGGAGGAAACGATTCAAAAGGCAGCAACCGTCCGAGATCTTGAGAGATCACGGTAGTTTCATGCCAAGTTTTGGATATGGACCTTATGGTTGCGGTTATGGCATCCAGTTGCAGAATTTCCACCACTCTCATCACCATGTCTCACCGAGTACGTTCTCATTCCAGCCTCCACACTGTAACGTTCCATCTCCAGCGTCAATGTTCCCAACTTCAGCTATCCCCTCGCTTTTACACAGCAACGACCTCACCAGGAAATCCTTCTACCCGCAGTTGAGTCCCACTCTACCTAACCTGCAAGGATTGAAAGCAGACCCAAGCCAGCCCAGGCCTTCCTTCTCTATAGACAATATCATCGGGGCTGCTCCGTCTAATAACCCCGGGTCCCCCTACTCAGCTCCGCCTGGAAGCCAAGCCCAGGTCCTGGCAATGTTAACTCCGGCACTCACGCAGACCCAGAACCCTCTAAATTTAACGCACGAAAATGTTCTACAGACTGGACAGACCTTTTCAAGTAAACTCACAAATCTTAACACCTGTCACTATTAAATTTATCTTCCCATGTAAGGTAGGAATTATACCTTTTGAATATTTGAAATCAGAAAATTATGCTTCTGCCCTGGAAGAAGAGACTAGATATATTTATCGTATCTATACATACATACATACCCACACATATATATATCTATATCTATATAGATATAGATATATATCTATATATATATATATATAGATATATATATATAGTGTGAGTGTGTATGTAAAGATACCTGGGGAATATTGAATTCTCAATGTCATACTTTCTAGTGCTGTCTGTACTAAATAATGCCTTTTTATCTCAACAGTTTGATCCACTATTACTGTTTAAGCACTGTTAAAGGGATGGTTAGGGATCCTCAGGATTATGAAAAATAATTTTTGATGTAAATACTCGATGTAAGAGGACCTTAGTAAAAGGAGAATAAATATACGAATCTTCTAACGTTTCGGTTGCCTTTTGTCCCTAACTGTCCAGTTATATGTTTTTAAAAAGATAATTATTTGTATATAGTTATAGGAAAGATGTACAGCTTTCACATCTCCTGCCTGCTGTCTTGTTGGTTGTACATCGGTCTATTATTTTACGAGGAAAGTCTGTGAACAATACAGTGCTAAATGTTTAAAATGTCCATCAGGTCGTTTGCTGTAAATTAATAAATGTTTTTAACTCTGAAAATATGCCTTTCCATGTATTTGTACATAATATGTACTCAAAAAATCTTAAAATATAGATTCAAATAACTATTTGGGGCCTCTGACTTGCACCATTTCACAGGACTAATGAATGGCAGTAATGCATCTTTCGGTTAGATATCCTTCCATATTCGATCACATTTGAGTAATATCTCATTCTAACAAAATCAATGTGTCGCGTGTAACTAATTTTTGTTTTAATTAGTAGATTTGGTGAAAACTCAGGCTTCGGTCTAATTTTAAGTGATTACTAAAATCAAGGAGTGAATTGCAGGATATCCTTAAAGGATTTTCAAAACATGTTCATATCGACATTTGCCTAATATTTTAATTCAATGTTTCAAATTGGAAGTGAAAGCAAAAGATCAAGTCGGGTTTCCATTGATAATGAAATGTTCCAAACTAGTCATTTTATTTATTTTTTCTTCTTGGCTGTTAATTTCATCAAATGTGATGAGCACATTTCACAACACATGCAAAGGGCATCAAATATTGAACCGATTTTTAAAAGATGTATTCGCAACTGAGAAACGTTTCATATATTTTGCAAAGCACTTTATTCTCTCCAAGCATAAAGTTTAACTGACATTTGCTCTTTAAAGCTGGAGATAGTTTTGATGTCTTGTTAATCTGATGGTATTGTTTGGAACAGCTTCTTCCCAGCTCCCCATAAATGGTCTTGTTGGTGGCTCTTGCTTTGGATACAATTTTCTGGACACTGCTAATTTGCAGAAGCGTTGTATCTGCTGTAATCCACATAAAGGCCGTCTAGTTTGTTTATGTTGGTGATAATGCCTCGTCCTGAATAAATAACTCCCAGTGAGTGGTCTCAGGCCCAGCTCACACATTCGCTTTTGAAAAGCGATCTTCTCTCAGACAGTTGGTTGTCTTTTATCTTTGTGTTTCTTTGCCTGTACAAAGGTTGTTGATCCGCTTGAAGATCCGCTCCACGGGATAAAATAGATGGGCAATGAATCTATTTTAAAGCCTCACCAACTACCGTGTTTTACTTTGCACAGTAAAGCTCTTTCATTTGCTGAGATTGTGCTTAAGTTGCTATTTTACTACATAGGGATTTTCTGACACGGTCATCTCCCGAAGATAGACCCTTTTGAAGTATTTGTTGGTGATAAAATGATGATTAGTTCTCAAGATGTCAGTGGACCTGTCTTTAATTATTGACATTAGCCTGTACATCGAAGCTGTATAATTGGACTAATTTGCAAAGGAATGAAGAAAGTCTTCAAGGATCAACCACAGGATGAAAAGAACACGCCAAATGAAAGTACGTTAAATACGTATTAGGCCTGTCTGGGGTGGAATTCAAGATCAAAATCAAACCTACAAGAGTTTTGTTTCTTTCTCTTTTTAGTTTTCACATTGTATTGCTTTTAAGGGCTAAGACAGTATAAAAATAGCGACGTCAATTTAAAAACGTGGTTGGACTTTATTCCTTTAAGCGAAGCATTTACCGAGATTGTCTAACGGTCGTGCAAATGTTTTTTAAAAATAATCAATTGCATTTTTTTTCTGATCGGTGAAACATGACATTTGCAGGGTAAAAATATAGTGAAAATCATAACTCAATGTGGCATGGGGACAATGTTCTTTTTTATTTCAGATTTCCGGTATCTACATTGTTTTAGTTTTATGTTCGGTGTTAAAGTGACAACTGATTTGCGTTTCTGGAAGGTGGTTACTTAAAATACACAATTACCATTGCGAACCTCTATCGCTCCTCACAGGTAAAGTGCTGCTCTAGTTTAGATTTTAATATTCACCTCAATTAATCTAAACCTGTCCTTGGGCAATTTATTTGATAAATGGAATAGTGTGGACACACTAGACATTTGCAGTTTGCAAAGCAAAACGCCTCAATCTTCAACGTAAATATTTTAAGGGAATGCCAATCTGCGGCAACAGCGGGGAACATCTCCCAAAACCAATACCTGTTTGTTTTTAATAGGTTGTGTAAATCTCAAGTCACTGTTCAGTAAGTCGCCACGGCGCTGAATGTTATTTGTACCCAAGTGAATGCGGGTAAATGTTAAATGCGCTCAATAGAAGTGGGAGATTTTACCCTTGCCATTCCATTTCGATCGTTCTGGCGTTTGCTTCAATCACGGAGTCCTTAAAATGAATTTGGTGTTGATTAGGGTTTGTATAGTGAAGAACTCTGGCTTTTATGCTCTTACACAGGAAGCATGTCTGTATTGAACGGTATGTTTAATCAGGTTGTCTCTTAGTACCTCACTGACCAGGCCGGGACAATGACGAGGGACCAAATATGTTCCCCAGCATCACATATGCCAGTTTATTCGATGCACTTTAACCTTTGGATATAGTGAAAATTAATGATTATAGTTAAATAATTAAACAATCGTCATTATTTTAATCTCTAACCGCATTAGAAGACGTTAAGAATCTTTTCTTTGGTGAGGGGGGAGGGGGAAAATCTACGATCAATATCGATTTCGTGAGTTGTTTTATACAAACCAAAAACCAATGTCTAATGTTCAAAATCGAGATTAAAAAAAAACTATTTACAACTTGAAACGCGATGTTGAATCTGGATTAGTTCACAATCACCAAAGCTAAATAGTTTGCACGACATTGCATGACTACGATGTTATTAGTGTGTTCAATACCATGTAATTGTTATCTAACGATTCACAATGTAAGGGTAATTTATACAGACGCTGGTGTTTTGCATCTATATATCTAGAAATCGCTTTGAAATGACACAATGAAAACGCTTTTTGTTTTCTAAAATCCGTTGTTTATTTTAATCGAATATGAGATTTAGTTTCCATTTCAAAAATATTATCGTCAACCGTGCAAAGATTACAAAAAAAGGTTTGGCGATAGGGTGCGACAGAGTCAAATAACGTGGATCTTGTTCAATAAAGAGGAAAAAATATGATGGCAAGTACAGATGAATGAGCGTTCTGAAAACGACGTGCAGTATAGCAAATTAGGATACAATTGCATTATTTTGACTTCATTGTAAAACATCTGGCAAACGAGATCGTAGTGTCGCGTTTAGGGGCCATTGTGCTCTCCATAACCCGATAAAATATCCACACAAACATTTCTACAACAGGTGTCGGGTTTACTCCTAACGAGAGGGGTTTGATCCTGAGATTATTGGTGTCATCTCTGCGAATTCAAAACAGATGCAAATGGCATGGGTTCGATTCCAGCTCAGATGATGAAGAGTCGTTCAAATAGCTGAGTGTTGTGGGCTTGGTGGGGTTGCGGTGGAAATGCAATTACTCAAATGGGGTATATATAATCACTGGCTCCTCGCAATGACTGTCAGCAAAAGAGTCGGGTGGTAAAACGTGTGCCGAGAAAGTTATTGGGGTGAAAAGGGGCAGAAGATCACTCCTCCTTCAGTCGTCCATATGTTATTGTTTGTTTCCATTTTATTTTAATGTATTAAATATTTTAATCTGAATGTTAATTAATACGGTCTTCTACATTTTTAGTAACGTACACAGGATGAGCAATTCAATGTTAATACCAGGACAGCGACCACTGGCTCCGCTTTCCCTGAGGATACGTTCTACCTGCAATCGGATACTGAAAGGTATCAGCATTTAAATTGTTAACGTTAATGCAAGTGCAATGAAATTGTCTTTTTCTGAAGAACCAAGGCGCCTCATTCTCAAAAAAAGTTATGTTTTGACAATCAAATTAGGGGCTTTAGTTGCCTTAATACAGCCGAGTATTTATTTTAGAAAGTGATTGTTCGTCTAATAGACTGATATTCAAAGGGCTTAGGATTCCAGAAAACGCTGTTACATTTAAAACTTCTCTTAAGTAAACTGTTAACGCGTGACAAATGATGTAAGGAAGGCTTCAACTCCGGGATGTTTTTGAAATATGTTATCAACGCGCTGAGACAAACTGATACTTATTTAATCACGTGGAAAGGGCATTGCTCAGAAATGCGAGGCAAGTTTGCACGCTCTTGCCAACTCGTTTTCTTCTTGGACATCTGTTCTGTTACCTCAGGATCTAATACTCTTCTTGGGGCTTTTAAATGTGCGCACTGAGCCACTTAACCTCTGGTTTTAATTCAGGTTTCAGTTGGACGAAAATTGTAGATTGGCTTTATGGAGAATAATTGTCCTATGCGACCTTTTGTTTCAAAGACCTTTCACACGATGATGTTTTGCCTGTATTTTTTTTAATAGATCCCATTAATTTCGAAAATTACGAATGAATGATTTTTGTCTTGACGAAGTTTATCAAATAACTTGAGAGGGCGGCATATTTTCGGGATTACAACATTCGAACTGCAGAATCGAATCCAATTACCTCTAAATTGCAAGTAAAATGTGGGGCTTTTGGCAACGTTTTATGATTGCATTAAACAGAAAACCGCCATCGGCGAATATCGCTTCTGGTTCAAGAACCAGACTTTAAAAGAGTTTATTGATCCGAATGTTCGATAGAAGAATTGTAAACCGCATTATTATCTATGTGGCATGCAATATTTTTCCTAAAACCTGTAGCGCATGATGTGAATAGTCGTCCTTGAAACGTTGAACACCAAGAAGTCCATAGTTTTTTTCATTTGTATTATGAGAAAGAATCCCAGCATATCCTTCGGCCGACCTTCAAAATCCACATACATTAAAGACCCAGAAGAGACGGCAGATGTTGGAATATGAAGCTGCACTCCTGCTGGAGGAACTCAATGGACCAAGCAGCATCAGTGGAAGAAAAACAATGGTCGACTTTTCGAGCCAAACCCTGCACTGAGGAAGACACGACTTCTCCGCTACGTTGCTCCGGTCTTTGTGCCTCGAAACCTGACCACTCTTTGTTTCTCCCACTGTTGCTCCTTGACCCGCTGAGATACCCTCACGTTAATCCTGTTTTATTTTCTCAACATTCCCACCAACCTCCCGCAGATTCTCCCTCTCTTACGCATAATTTGCAGTGGCCAACGCACAAGGCGTTTGCCGGAGCACCTGGGAGGAAATCCACGCTGTCACAGGGAGAATGGGCCCACTTTGCACAGAGATCGAGACAGGGCTCGGATCGCTACAATGCCAAGGCAGCAGTTTTGCTAGATTCTTCATTTGCGTCTCCCTCGTTTAGACGATTTCGAATCATTAGTCGTTTATCTAAGACTATCTTACTCAGGAAGATATTCTTTTAACTATAATTCTTTCCAGGCGTAATATCCTCGCCCTGGTATTGGATGGTTCGACGAAAGTGACAAAGTGACTTCACCTGCAAAGAAGTCGCCCATTAAAAGCAGAACTATACAGATCCACGTTTCTTACCCCCCCCCCCCCCCCCCGAAAGACCATGATGTGTGCGAGCTCATTCCGCTGCCCCGTGTGCAAAACATGGAGACAGGAACGTATCTCTTTTTTGAGCATCTATATGAAGTTCGTCAAACATGGCAAGAATAAAAACAACCCCTTCACGTTTTGTGTCAAATGAGCCAGTGAACTTGTGCAGAACGCTTTTAAATGTAAAAAAAATGTTTATACAGCAATACAACACTTAAATGTATCGCTTAAACTGAAACCTGCAGTTAAAAGGGCAAAACGATCCCTCCGCCAAAGTTCTCCCAGCGCTTGTAGCGTGCAGACACACTACAAACAAGTAAGATTTCCTGACTTTATTAAGAACATCACTTCCGAAAGAACGACGATTTTGAAACTGTTGCAAGTTTCATCTTCATTTTGGCACAAATGATGTGCGCCCACTTATAGCACCTCCTGGATCTAATTCCTGAGTAAATTCAGGATCTACGAATGTTTTGACAATAAATATTCAGTAAAACGGAGAATGAGATTTTACACAAATCTCAGAGTCAGGGTGCTGGTTACGCAAGTATTCAATCATTTATTTAAACTCACTACTCACACGTGAAGACAAACGACCAGCCGGAACGCGTCTGGTTTTAATGACTATTCATTTCGCATCTGGTAATGGATTTCTCGGCAGTGTTCTTCAGTCAGTTACAGAAGCCCGAAGTAGGGCACCTCTCTGTTCAAAAATAGTCCCTTCCCAACTACTTGCTATCAGGCTCTGAACCTCCTGATCTACCCTAAACAAAGACTATTTCGGTACTATCTAAAGATTTGTTTGCACTATTTTATTAAATAACTGTGAATATTTCTCTCCCCTATTACATTTATTATCTATTTTCTGCCTCATAGTTCATACTGTTTTTTTTATTATCGTAAGTACATGTGTGGCTACAGCATGTAAGAGTTTGGGTACGTCTACTTATGTATATGATACTAATCTCATACATCATCAATCCCACAGTCAATTTCGAATTTTGTCGATATTTTAATAAACAGTAAATGGCTTTTCAACTCCATTCACAGTGGCAAAGAGAAATGTTTTCTTTCTGACTTTATTTCACATCTGACTTTCGAGATTTAAACCGTAAGACACGATTTAATCCGTATATGTAATTTATTTGACCAGCGAGGACCTTAAACTTCGAATATATATTTTCTACAGGAAATATAGCGGGGGAGCGACCTCTTCTACTTTGTGGAAAAGGGATTCTAATGACTTCATTTCGGAAAGATCTGCATGTTCAAATAGTACAGTCTCCTTGATTATGAATTGGAAGGAGAATGGCGATTTTGTTTCAGCATTTGGTATTGTTTGATAGAAGGTGATTTGGGTGGGCAAACTGTCTGTCAAAGTTTGGACATAGTCGTCAAAAAAGCTCAACTTCTGAAGTCAGTCTATCCATCTATAATGTTTCCTTATCGCTCGAGAGAGCTTACTGATCTATAGTATATCACCTCCCCCACCCCCATTCTCCCCAATTATTTTCATTTTTTGTTCACGCACGTCCATAGATATCGTTAATAGGTCTGATCAACTGAAATATCACTTCTGATCCGTTGTTGCTTTTATCTTTGACAAATGTTGAGCTACCTGCCATATAATTCCACCAAATCAACTCTTACTTCTCATTTCACTCATTAAAATACTAAAGAAAATCCAGCGGATTCTGACGCCGTAAAATGAATGCCCGAATATTGTTAGGTTTATGGACATAATTATTTTATTTATATAAATATCTTTTATTTTGTTATTCCGGGGGTTCTTACTCGGTCGAAAAGTGCTTGAGTCAGCACTCGAGTGCGGTAATATCTTGGGGCTGCATTGACAAAAATGTCAACTCTGGATGTGGACTTGGTCTGCCCTCCCATGTGGAAGGAAGACAAACAATGGAATGATATATATCTTACCATTAACGTTACTTAAAGGAATTATTTTGTCATGGTAAAACTGTGAAAGCTTGCGGCGTGCATACTGGTTGTCGCAAACCAGATGGCCCACCACAGTTTCAGGTCAAAGACATTTATTACTTATTCGGCCCTCCAGAATGCCCAAGAAGGTTGTCTTTGAAACATACTTTTTCTTGATCGAAGGGTCTTCAAAAATAAGCATTTTAAGGGGAATATTAGGGGAAACATCTTCACTCATCTGCCTGCGAAGTGGTGGATGCGGGTTTCACTTGGACATTCAAGAGAAGATTGGACAGGAACATGAGTGGGAGGGATATGGAGAGGATTGGTCCGGTGCGGGTCGATGGGATAAGTAGTTCGACAAGGACTAGATAGGCCAAAGGGAGCCTTTCTGTGCTCTAGTGTTCCATGGCTCAGTGTAACACCAAATCATTTCTCTTATCAATCCCTTTGTCCATAAGGTACAACGGCCATTGATAAAACTGTTTAGCAATATGAACATTAATGTATGATGTGCAAATTAAAATCTATCCTTTCTAACCAAAGGTCAGAAGGACGATATCAGTCGCTAGAATTCACAAGACGGCCACAGTATTTGTTTTTATTTTAAATTACACTAATTATACATCAGGGATCAGTTGATGAAAAGTATGTGTCACTTTCTCGGGCTCCATTAAGTATTTTGGCTAATATTGGATTCTAGAGCAAAAGTGAAATAACAGAAAACCATCAACACTTTGAAACCTTGACTCCTCCCTATCCCCAAAGGTCGCCTGGCCTACTGAAGATCGTAACGAATTTCGTTTCCACATAAATGAAAAAATGCTGGATGTACTCAGCAAGTGTCTGTGGGAAAGAGAGATATATCAGGTCAGAATTGTAACGGTGATCTAGTTTCCTTCTCCACGTGTTCTCTGATTTGCCGAACATTTCGGTATTTTCTGTTTTGTTGTATCTCAGATTCCAAGCATCTGCAGCATTTTCCTTTTCTCCTTTTTGATATTGTTTGAGACACTTCTTTCCAGACTGCATAATCTTGTGTGCGGGTCCCGAGTTAAAGTGGAAATTAAGTGTGCAATGAGCTAATAATGCCTGAATGGAAATCCTTCACCATGTTTCTCGCTTTACCTGTGCGTGTGGTCATCTCTGAATGTGTCCAATATCAATATCTATGCCTGCAAAGTTGCAAACAAGCTGGTACTGTAAGTATATGACCAAGGGTCAAAACTAACCAGACAGCATCTGTGGAGAGAGGAAGGCAGGACACTCGTTTAACATCCATGGCATTCTATTACCCACCAGAATATCCTCACCGTGAAACATTAGTTTTACCTTCGCAGCAGCTGTCAGACGCCAACATGCCTCGAACATCCCCTCCCGTAAAAATGAATTAAATATGCGAAATAACTACACCTCTTTGCCATTAATAAATATGATAATTACTGCGTATTCGTAAGTGTAATTGAGCGTATAGTATGCCCATCGATATGTGCAAATGTCTGCACCAAAGGTCTCTGGGGTGGCTCCAGTGTTTTCCTACCCTCTTTATTTATGCCATTTCCAAGCACGATTATTTAACAGCGCTGCCCTGTGTGATACAGAGGACCACTCGTTTGTGTAATTCCAGCAATCAGTTCCCGCCAATGTTTTATATAAAATATATCCCGCTGGGGAACAGTGGCTGAAGGTTAGACAGTTAAATATGGGCATTAGTGACAGCTATCGGAGGAACGCATTTGACCATACTTTGTCGAATGAAACGGTTGACTGTGTGTGGTTCGTGCTTGAAAAGAAGTCACCAAATGCGCAGTGTAAGGGCAGAGATTTAAACTAAATGACTGAAAGGGTTTAACATGTGACCTTCGCAATTACGGTAATCCAACTTGATCGCAGCTGCGCCCGTTTCTTTGAGGAACTGTGGTGATCTGAAGACAAAATCTTTCTCAAATAAATTAGATATGTTTCACCTACTAAAGCGGCACTATCGTGTCTGCCCAATTTGATCGACATTTTAAAGACAGCCAGGCTATTTATTAATTGAAACGTACCGACCAACCACGAACCATTGTAGTAAACTTCGGATAGACTCCGATTTTATTTTCAAGCCAATTTTTTTATCCTTCACCTTTTGCATTTCACTGATGCTTGATAAAGTTAAAAATTGGCGATCAAAATATGAAGGTGATATTCTTAATTGATAACATGTAGATGAGTTGCTCCCTTCTCAAACTAATGCGGCTGTTCGATTTCAAGATGTTCAGGGTAGAACGGATTTAGCGATCACACCACATTATCTAAATTTCTGTAAATGAAGGAAAGATTTCATTCCGTATATTTTCTGAAACCCCAGTCTTTCCTTTACAATTATTTAATCTGGATTTTTGAAAACCAAAAACCTAGTGTTCCCCGCTGGCAGGTTTCTAAATATGTGTTGTTTGAGCAAAATCAAGTAATCGATTTTGGAATTTTGTAGACACAGATCAGAACTTCACAAGAACAAAACCCAGATCGACAATGTTTAGATAATACCTATTTATAAATGAGATCGATGATTAGATGTGCACGCGTCCCTCTTTAAACAACTCAGGAAACCTCTAAATATGTGGTATTTTCTCTCTCTCTCTCTCTCTCTCTCACTTGAAGTACTTGTCCAGAATTAACAGCAAGCGAGTAGAATGTCAACAAATCAAATATCACTGAAGAAACTCCAAACACAAGAAATAGCACATAGCCTGGTTGTATTTTGTTGGGGAACTGATGCCACACTCAAAACTTTGGTGATTGATTGTTGTTTTGTCAAGAGAAACGAGATCAATTTTGAGTTGCTGCAACAACTTTTGTACTTTTTAAAAAAGAAACCCGACGCATCGTCACTAATTCTCTTCATATGCTAATCGTCTCTGGATCCCGGTTAGCTCGAAACAACCCTCATCTTTATGCAGCGAGCGAATTTATATATATTTTTTATTAATCGTCACCCAATGCGGTGTGTTACATTTTAGCTACCTCCATCTCCCCCCCCCCCCCATTACGAAATTACACCACCGCCTCGAAACGACCCACGTCTATATCTTCACCAATATTAACCGTTCTGTCACCACCGGCTCGGTTACGTTGAAAAGCGTCAAATCACTAAATACAAGTGCCTGCCCGGGTTACGAATGCCAACAATACCTAACAACTGAGTCTTCATTCAACCACTACCTTCATATGTTCTCGTTAGGACGAAGTTCAACATCTGACAAACGCCTTGTTGAGAAGCGTAGTTGCCATCCCGTTCCGTGAACCTAAAATTCTTAATGAGGGCCTTCCACGGACCCGGGTTATAATTCACCACACGTTTCTGGGAACAGAACACCGCTCGAACTTGCTGCAGACGCGACCCCTGCATTTTGATTTATTGCTATCCCCGTTCACTTCTAAACGAACCAGAATATATACACACCCGCGACGTATTTACTTTGTAATAATTAGTGAACGGGTAGCTGGGAAGGGTGGAGCAATTATACATTGGATTTATAAAATTAATCTTTTTTGTTGCAAATACCCGATGCGAGCAAGGGAGAGGGGAGGTTAAGTAAATATTCCGAAAAAAAAATTTACTTTCACTGCCAACTAAAAATATTTAAGCTGAGCATGGGGGAAAACGACGTGGTTTTATAGAAATAAACGCAATCCACTGGTGGAGGTCAATAGTGCAAACTTTTTAAGACTAATGTTTATTTAGAAGAGTGATTGGTGTCTGCCTCACTTTACTTGTGCCCCTGTGCCTGGATACTAATAACTTTTCCAGATGCATACACAACAGCCAATGCAACAGCACGGCCTGCCAAAACTAGAGTAAACTCCTATCAACATCTATCACTAACCAGTTGTAGCACTCAAAAACGCATGTATCATTCTGTTCAGAACTCCCTTCCCTGGGAAACAGCAGTTTAGATCAAGTTCCTGGTGGAGAAAACAACTGAGTGATTATTTTAAAAAACATCCGATATCTTTCATATACTGTATGTTTGTGTTGCCGAGATTTATTGTCTGAAAATTATATATTGTCTCAAAATCAACGCTTTTACAAGAATGTAAAATAAAGGTACACTTGCCCAATCTACTCTTTGTGGCCAATTAAAACAAAAAAAAAACCCGAATATTAATGAATAAAACCAGAAGAACAAAAATTGAAATGATCGCCGGTAAAAAAAAACTCTCGACAGGCGAAAAGTTCAATGCAAATTAACGCCATGTCATTCAAATATTGTGTGCAGCTTCACCGACACAGTAAGCATATAAACTCAGATTATTTTCATATCGATATACCAGATTCCTAAATGCTTTTGCTTTTTCTCGCAGATGACAACCAGCTGTGCTTTATTTTTAAATGACCATCCCGAGTTCTACGGTGTTCCTTCTCTCTTTTAGCTGTGCTTTCAATCCACGGCGTCTACTCGACTTGAAGAGATTCAATGATTCATTTCTCCTCTGTCATTCTGAGCTGGCGGCCCAAGTACATTTTCGTTCGATGTTGTGTTTCTGCATAATTCCTGGTGGAGACATTTATTTTTGTTTGTACAACTGGAAAAACCATTGGAATCCTTCTTTTCTTAAAAAATAGCCACAAGGTCGGGGGTGTCCAATTCTCTTTAACTGAGCCACGATTTACAATCTCTTTTAAAGAAAAAAAACAAACCGCCCATTACCTTTTTGCCATTTTTTTTTCCTTCGAGGTCCGAGAATAAGAATTCGATGAACGTATCAACGATAGGCCGATGTTTGTGTGGTCTCCCAAAAGGAAAGACTGCAATCTTTCGGGTCCACGCTTTGCTGCCGACTCCCTCTTTTACTGGCGAATGCTCGACCTGTGCCACAGTTTAAATGTTACGATAAAAATCCCCATTCAGTACTAGTCTGGGGGAAAAAAAATAAGCGTGTTGCTTTGGGTCAAATGCTTTTCATTCAATTAAACGTTTGCTGGAGGTAATTCTTCCTAACAAAAATATTACATCATGGTTCTGATGGCTTTGGGTTGTTTTCCTTTCTTGGGAAATAACATTGCAACATCCTCCTACATAAATAAGGTCAAATCATTCACGAAGCAGTCGTTTTGACAAAGTCACATTTACAATTGGTACTGATTCCTTTAATCACGCTTTAAGCGTGTTGGCTTAAATTTATACCAAAACAATTAGAGGTGAGATTTTAAATAAAAATATAAATAGTCAAACTGCCAATCTTAACAGTTGGAAAGAGCTGGTGGTGGTTCGAAAATCGTATTTGTGTGGAGTTAACACTCCACTAAGAACCACACTTGGCCCATTTCCACTAAGAAAACCCAATGCTCGTAATGCAAACATGAAGTCATTTCAGGCTGAAGGCCCGTTCAATATGCAAATAAAGTTTATTGGAGATGGAGTCTTATTTTAGGATGATGGAATGTTCTTTTCAACTTGGTAAAAGGGCCAGGTCATCTGACATGGCAAAAGTGGTCTGCAAGCCATGACGTTAACCAGCTGGTTCACCACCAACCAATCACCAGATGGACAAGCAATGGAGTTTCATGTGCCAGGACTTAATCTTTCACACCACTGTATTTCACTTGGTCTCCAATGGGATTTCTGATGCAGTGGAACTAACCACCAAGACAAAGGGAAAACTGTTCAACTTGTGTAGCTTCACAGAACCAAGGCAACTCCAGCTCAGTTTTTGTATCCTTTCATTAACAGTTTCATTAATAGCTGTTTGCCTTGCTGGCAAGCAAATGTTGTGTATTACCGTATATACTCGTCACTTGTGTAAAAGTCGAATTTTGTAGACCATTTTTAATGTTACACTTGAATCAAAAATTCCATATTAGTAGCAGGTGCAAAATGATCTCTAAACGAATAAAGAACAAAAGCACAATTAATTAAAGTAATAATGGAGTCTGCGCTTCACAATACATGGCCTACCATGGGGGAAGTCGGGACTGCGGCGAGTCTCTGCGTCGTCAGAGGCATCGGGAGATCCATAGGCGAGCGGTTGGGGCCGAGGCTGGAGTCCACGTTGGAGGAATCGGGAGCTCCGATGGTCGGGCGGCTGGGGCGGAAGCATCATCAGGAGCTCTGATGGATGGGCGGCTGGTGCTGGGGCGAGAGTCCTCATGAGAGGCATCGGGAGCTTCGATGGACAGGCGGTTGGGACTGAAGCATGGGTTCGGGCTTGAAGTGTCGGGAACTGTGGGCGGCCGGGGCTGAGGCGTGAATTTATGAATTAGGTGTTGGTAGCTCTGGCCTGGGGGTGGTGCTGGGGCTCAGGTGAGATACAACAGTTGACCTTTTACACAGGATACAGATAAAATTCCAGATTTTTGGCCAAAAATAAGGGTCGAATTTTTCATAGTTTCGACTTTTACTTGACTATATACAGAACGTTCATGATAATAAACGAATTTTGAATCTTGAGCTCCAATCATTCATTGTGAGTACCAAAACTTGCAAAGCAAAGATCCTCTATCAACCTCTCCCAATTGATGATGTTTATTGTCATATACATATTTACCATGTACATGTGCACAAACCCTAACCCTACAGCCAAACAGATCCTTTATTAAAAATTCCAATAGTGTATTGGCATATGACTGTGTTACATTCTGGATGACTACTGGTATCTCGAAATAGGCGCATGTTTGGGGAATTGCCCTACCTGTGATACTGAAAATAAAACGATCGATTTGCTTCCGTTCTCTATCTCCGAATCCTGGATCAGGCATTCTGTTCCAAACTCCGTCAAAGCAGGAGAACTGTGTGAAGGCCCTTCTCAAAGCTTTTTTTGAAAAATAACATCCCCAACAATTTATGGGGATCACTGACCCATGATTACTCAAAATGAATGGAAAATCATGATGCCACTGAGGACCCCCCCCCCACCCCCCACCTAAGTTTCAGTGTCAGGAGCACTCAGAGGCCCAACACCTATGGCAGAAGGAGCCCATTAACTTCCGATGATCTCATCCCTCCACCCCATCTCTCCTTCCCCACTTGTGGTAGATTTTGTAGTTCCCATATTGCAAAACCTCCCCACCATCACAGAACATAGAACACTACAGTACAGGCCCTTCACTCCTTGATGTTCTGCTGACCCATATGTTCCTTAAAACATACTAAACCCTCCCTACCCTCTATTTTGCTTCCACTCTTATGCCTGTCTAAGAGTTCCTTAAATGTCCCTAATGTTTTAGCCTTCACCGTCATCCCTGGCAGGGTATTCCAAGCACCCACACTGTGTTTAAAAAAAAACACCACATACCCCTGATGTCTCCCCTAAACTTTGTTACCATGCCCTTTGGTATTTGCTATTCCTGTCCTGAGAAACAGGTGCCTCTCATAATCATATAGACTGGGGAGGGGGGGGCAACTTTTATCATGCATGGACCAGATGGTAAGTCAATGATTGAATGGTGGGCCTCACTGAATTTTTGGCAGCAGCATTGCTTTGGGGGGGGGGGGGTTAGTGGCAGGATTGGACCAGGAGAGGTGGCAGTGTCAGACTGGGCAGGATGGGGGAATGGCAATGGCATTGGACAGGTGGGTAGAGGCAGCAGCATCAGACCCAGTGCTTGCATTGTACTGCTAAATTTAGATCTCAGGCTTCCCACCTCTTCTATAAACCTTCATTAAGTCTTCTCATCCTTCTGCACTCCAAAGTGAAAATTCCCATCTCAGCTTACCTTGCCTCAGAAGGCTTATTTTCCAATCCAAGTAAAATCTCTTCTGCACCCTCCCTGTAGCTTCCACATCCTTCTAACAATGAGGTGACCAGAACTGAACACAATATTTGAAGTATAGTCTCACCAGAGATTTGTAGGGAACAGTGTTATTGTAAAGCAGCAGCAATCTCCCAGCACACAATCTGTTCTTATTGCCACCATCAGCAAAGAGATATTGGTGTCACAAGACTTGCACCACCAGGTTTAGGAACAGCTGCTACCCCTCCACCATCAGACTCCTCAACAACAAACCCAATCAGGGACTCATTTAAGGGCTCTTACTTTTGCACTTTATTGATTTCTTTCTCTCTCTCTGTATTGTAGTCAGTTTGTTTACATGTGTACATTGAGTGTATTTTGCACTACCAATAAGTGTTAATTCTGCCTCAACCGCAGGAAAAAGAATCTCAGAATTGTATGTGATGTCATGTATGTACACTGAGAATAAATCTGAACTGAAAAATCATCCTATTCTCCCAAATCCAAATTCGGAATGGAAAATAGTTATCCTTGGCCCAGAGGGGGGAAGAAAAGCTACCTCAGAAGAAGGAGGTAAGGGAAGAGGACAAGAGGAGAAATTATCAGCAGAGATGAATAAGTTCAGGAAAGGTAAGTTCCCCTTTATTTAATTCATCTAGGCTTTCCTTGTGGCCATTTAATTGCTGAATCTAATGAATTTTATTAGTATGTTAATTTGCTACCCTTAATTTTTTTTTGCCTCCAGAGTGGATGATCCATTGGAAGCTTGATAGGATGGTCTCCAAATAAAATTAAAATTGACTCCACCTTGTGCCATCTTTGGTGTATTAGAACACCTGTTTTTTTTTAAATACCCTAACCAATTTTATGAATGGGAAAGTTGGGTGAGAAGTGAAATGGACAGCTAATTCATATGATCATTTATGTTGCATGAAGTTTGGAATTTCCACCAATAATTCATGATGAAGTTTTAAAAAAAACCCAGATGTTCTCTGTGGATAAAATATGTATTACTTATACTTCAATTGCAGTTTATTTGAACATGTATGAGCCCCATTAAGAGCATATTTATGTATCATTTCATTGAAGTTCTGGTGCAGTCTTGTATCTTTTCAGTGATTTATGAATTTAGCAGCTCTCTATGCAAGTTGTTCTGAGAATTATTAACTAGGAAATAATCCATTTCTATTTATTGCAAAGAGCATAAGGATGCAAATTATTGAGCTGATGTTTTCCCAGGTGATACTACCCCTTACCTATATGCAAAATGAGTCGATATGCAGCCTTACTAAACAGCTAACTCTTCACCATTCCATCTACACACACAATATACAACCTAAATGTTCACATTTGGATATTATCTTCACATTGATTAAAGAAAAAGCAGTTAATAACCTGTAACCAATGAACACATGAAAAATTGAAGCCGCTACTTCATCTTCTGAAGAAATATTTGACTAGATTTGACACTTGAAGAATATTTTTAGGAAGTTTTTAATTATAGTTGAGGTGGCCTAAACTTCTCTTGGGTAGATAGTCTTTGCCCAAGGGGCAAGGCATTCTGCTTTGTTTTATTGTAAACAGTGTCCCAAACAAATCAATAGAAGCCCTGGAATTAAAGTAGAAAATGCCTTTCTTTTTTATCCTCAGCCTATTCCACGTGCAAGCAATGGCAGTGAAATGTTCTTCTACAAGACTAGGGTTGAACTTTGAATAAAACAAAACTCTAAAGATCAGCTTATCCTTACAATGATTGGCCAGAATCATTATATGGTACTCGATGAGAAGGCTTAAGCTTTCTTTTGTCCAAGAACATTTAACGAGTATAATGTGAGAGAACCCAGGCTGCACAATTCGAATTTAGTTTGCTCCACTGATGATACAACCTCTTGAAATTCAGCAGATTTAAGAGCCTATAGGAACCATTCAACTACGTTCTTTTATTTTGTAGTTAATAACAGGGTGAAGTAATTGAAACCCTGAATTGGGGACAACACATGCTGTGCATTATTAGCCTAATAGCACATGAGTCTTCACATTGTATCTGAAACGTGCGAAATCTGCACGATTTCAGACTGGAGAAGAGCATAATTACACACCAAAGACTAATCAGTCAAATAAAACATTCAATCTAGTAAATATAAAACACTCTCCTATTTACCTTTGAAGTGCTTAAAAAAAATAGAGACAAAGTTCCAGGTTAGGAAGGTTATTGAAACTGGAATGCACTGTAATAAAATTTAAAAAATGAAACACTAGCCCTAAAATGCTGTTGAAACCTCAATCCAAAGCAATTTGCTTGACACCTGAGTCCAATGTGATTGTTAGTCTAGATATTGTGCAAAAATAATAACCAATATGCGGATATAAAACTTTTCTGATAATTTCCTCTTTGCTTTCAATTTGACTCATTGCTGATAACCTATCAATTGGCCTCCAGTTTTTTGAGTGACATCATTCATGTTTTGTCATTACTTGTGTGCTTTGACAGACAGAAAATTCTGCCACAAGGAAGGGCTGGGAGGGGAGAAAGATTGGGAGTAATGTGATATTGTTGCAGTTAATCTCTCTCATCCAATCATCACCTTTTATACATTAGGCAATATTTCAACAGGGATCATAGGTTAGCAATAATTCAGGTCAAATCTTCAGTTCCCTACACACAGCTACAAAGTACAGTTTGGTTATTTCAGCCTAGACTGCAATTTAAACTTACCCTGTATGATCATTTATAAACAGCCTTTGGGAAATGCAGAAATTTTTTTTCAAGTGAAAAGAATGAAACAAATCAGCCGCATTTTGTTTCAAACATTTCATTCTGCCCCTCTCTGACTGATCCAACAGTTACTTTTACATATTTTAGCCTAAAATCGCATTCTCTGGTTTTGTTAAAAAGGCAGTGTCACATCCAGTTAATATTTCTTTTAAATGCCTAAGTAGAGAAAGCTACACACTTTAAATAAACAAAAAAAAACTGAGAGAGTGTATTATGTTGACATTAAAAGAAAACACTGTGGGAAAAAAAGATAAAATTATTTCCAAGGTGAAACTATCTTTTACAAGTCTGATATAATAATGCAGAATTCTATTGCAGATTGAGGAAATAGTTGCTGTTTACTAGAATGAAAGTTCAGATGAAAGATCATTTACTTTACCATTATTGAATTGAATTGGTTATTGGTCTGTGGAATGAGAAACAGCGGGGGAAAAAAAGGTTTTGCCTGCTGTCCAGGCAAGTCGATTCATTCTTCAGTGTGAATGCTCGTGGAAAAAAAACTCACAGGTGTATCGTGTTACACAGTAAAAAAAAAATGGTTAAAACAATGCAAGGGCAGCAATAGTTTGATGAGGGCTCCAAATGAGATCCCTCAGGAAAGATGCCTCCAATTGTCTGATGCAGGATGCATCACTGTGTGGTATGGGAACTGTTCTCAGATCAGAGGAAAGAAACTTCAATGTTGTGAATGTGGTTCATCTATCACATATACTGTCCCCCTCTCCATCAACTTCATCAAAACTGCTGCTGCCTTGGAAATATAGTCAACAAATGAAAAGACATCCCACCCTGACCATGCTCTCTTCATTCCTCCCATCAGGAAGAAGATTCACAATAGTGAGATCAGATACCTCCAGATTCAAGGACAATTTCCCTCCTGCTGTTACAGGCTCCTGAATAGTAAAATTATACTGATTTTGCTCCATGCTAACGGATCTGTCTCTGTAACACTGCACTTTTGCACTGTATTTGTTGTACTAAGTATGAGATGTCTACTGATCAGTTTGCAACACAAGCTCAATTTCTGCATCTTGATATACGTGACAATAAACTTGAACTTGAACAATAACAGCGGGGAAGAAACTGTTTGGGAATCTGGTGGTGCTTGTTTTCAAACACCTGTATCTTCCACCTGAATGATGCAGGGAGAAGTGAATGAACTTTTTAACATGTTGACCTTTTTATTGAAGGCAGCAGGAATGTACACTGAGTTGATGGAGGAGAAGTTAGTTTGCATAATGGCTGGAGTTGCATTTATAACTCTGCTTCTCTCTTCACAAATGCTGCCTGACTCTGCTGAGTATTTCCAGCATCAAGTTTCCGTTTTCCAACATCTGCAGTATTTTGTAATTAAAATATTAGAAGATGTAGAGTGGAAAAACTATTGGTTAAATCTGATTTGTATTTCAGCTTGGGATAGAAACAGGAAGATGTGAAGCATTTTGCTGCCTTGCCAATTTATTTTAATCAGGCAGAGATTGATTTAGACAGCATTTTTTGATCAGTATTAAAAAACCTGATGCATGTACAAAATAAGGCAAATGGGCCATTTGAGATTTATTTTGATTGTCTTTTTCTCCCAGAATGGATTCATTCTGCACTACCCTGCCTGATGACTTGTTAACTTGGAAGGTCTGGAAGCTCTTGATTATTGACACAGAAATGTTGGAGGAACTCAGCAGGTCTCACAGCATCCATAGGAGATAAAGATAACTGACATTTCAGGCCTGAGCCCTTCAAGTGAAAAGCAGTCAGGTACTGGAATTAAAAGGAAGGGCAGAGGAGGGCTTTATTTTAATTTAGGTGCCTGACTGATTTTTACTTGAAGAAGGGCTCAGGCCTGATACATTGGTTATCTTTACCTCCTATGGTTGCTGCGAGACCGTTTGAGTTCCTCCAGCATTCTTTTTGTTTATGCTATAATCACAGCATCTGCAGAATTTTGTATCACTCTTGATTATAGATCCCAGGAATAACATATGATACTCAAAGCACTATGTGGTAATAATGAAGACAGTATTATTGTTTTCTGGGTAATCAATAATGACCTAACAAATTCCAAAGATGCATATTGCAAATGAATCCTTTGACTTCTCTTCAACTGTTTTGAACTTGAAATAGAAACAGAAAATGTTGGAAATGCTTAGCAAATCAGGCATCAAAACAATTAACATTTCAACACTGGAACCCTTCATCAAAACTTTTGATTAAAGATCCCAGACCTAAAACATTAACACTGTTCCAAATGTGCAGCATGAATTTTGAATGTTTTCAATATTTTCAGTTTTTATTTCAGATTTCAAACATCTATAGCTGTTTCCATTTTCAGTTTGTAAACGGTGCTTTGTGATATTTTGTGAATTATTCAGAAATTCTCTGAATTTAAACAACTTCTATTTGATGAATTGCTTGCTGTGTTTCCATTAGAGCTTCTTAATCACAAATTGACACATACGGAGAAGTATTCTCTGATTTTACTCCTTGAAAACATAACTCTGAAATTAAGTTTATAGGGTCTTGATTTGATTCACCCACCAGAGGAATGTTCTACCTACCCTACAGCACAGAAAACAGGCCATTTGGCCCTCCTAGTCTGTGCCAGCCATTGTTCAGCTGCTCCCATTTCATAACCCTCCTGACCTCTCCCATCCATGTATCTATCCAATATATTCTTAAAACTCAAGATTCTTCATCCACTACATCAGATGGCAGCTCATTCCACACTCCCACCACTCTGAGTGAAGTTCCCCCTAATGCTCTTCTAAGCCTTTCCTCTTTCACCCTAAAGCCATGTCCTTACATATTTATCTTTCTTAATTTAAGTGGAAAGAGCCTATTCACATTTTCTCTGTCTATACCCCTCATAATTTTGTAAACCTCTATTAAATATCCCCTTATTCTTCTTTGTTCTAAGGAATAAAGTCCTAACCTGTTTAATCTTTCCCTAGAACTCAACTCCTGAAGACCCAGCAACATCCTAGTAAATCTTCTCTGCACTCTTTCAATCTTATTGATATCCTTCCTGTAGCTAGGCAACCAGAGCTGCCCACAATACTCCAAATTTGCCCTCACCAACATCTTGTATAACTTCAACATAACATCCCAACTTCTGTACTCAATACTTTGATTTATAAAGGCTAAGGTGCCAAAAGCTTTCTTTACAAACCTGTCCACCTGCGATGCCACCTTCATGTCTCTTTGCTGTTCTGCACTCTTCAGTGCCCTACCATTTATAGTGTATATTCTTCTGTGATTTGCTCTTTCAAAATGCAATACTCGCACTTGTCTGCATTAAACTCCATCATCCATTTTCTGGACCATTCTTCCAGCTGGTCCAGATTCCTCTGCAAGCTTTGAAAATCTTGCTCACTGACCACTACATCTCCTATCTTTGTGTCATAAGCAAACTTGCTGATCTAATTTACCATATTATCATCCAGATCATGGATAAAGGTAATAAACAACAATGGTCCCAACACAAATCCCTGAGACACACCACTAGTCATAGGCCTCTAGTCTGAGAAGCAACCAGCCACTACCACTCTTTGTTTTCTCCCACGCAGCCAACTTTGAATCCAGTTTACAACTCCACTATGTATACCTAGTTCCTTAACCTTCTGAACTAATCTCCAATGTGGGACCTTGTCAAAGGCCTTACTAAAGTCCATTTTAGACAACATGCACAGTCTTTCTTTCTTGGTAACTTCCTCGAAAAACTCTACAAGATTTATTAAAGATGACCTACCACGCTCAAAGTCATGCTGACTGTCCTGAATCAGCCCAGAGCTCTCAAAATACATATATATCCTAACTCTAAGAACTCTGTCCAACTACTGACATAATACTCACTTGCCTATAGTTACCTGGTTTACTTTTGGAGCTTTTCATAAACAGTGGGACAACATGAGCTATTCTTCAATCCTCCGGCACCTCTCCTGCGGCCAAGAACATTTTGACTATATCCGTCAGGGTCCCTGCAATTTCAACACTTCTCTCCCTCAAGGTCTGAGAGAATATCATATCTGGTCCAGCGGATTTGGCTACCTTTATTCGCAGTAAGGCAGCAATCACCTCTTCCTCCTTACTCTCCATATGTTTCGTGACACTTATATTTGTTTCCCTTCCATTCGTATACACTATGCCAGTTTCCTGAGTAAATACTGATGCAAAAAAATCATTCTTAAGATCTCCCCCATTTTGTGAGGCTCCACACATAGTTGACCACTCTGATCTTCTAAGGATCCAATTTTGTCCCTTGTTATTCTCTTACTCTTGATATACTTGTAGAAACCCTTTAGATTTACCTTCACATTATCTGCCTCATGCCTTCTTTTGCCTTCTTGATTTCCTTCTTTAGTATCCTCTTATATTTTCTATATTCGCAAGTACCTCATTTACTCCTTGTTGCCTATACCAGTTAGACACACCTCTCTCTCTCTCACTTTATCATATCACCAATATCCCTTGAAAACCAAGGTTGTGTATGCCTGTTAATTTTGCCTTTTATCCTGGTAGAAACATGCAAACTCTGCACCGTCATAATCTCGCCTTTGAATGCCTTCCACTTGCCAGACACGTCCTTGCTTGAAAATAGCTTATACCAATCAACTCTTCAGAGATCCTTTCTCATTTCCACAAAATTAGCCTTTCTCCAATTTAGAATCTCAACTTGAGGGACCAGACCTATCCTTATACACACCTACACAGATGCTCACCTACACAGATTTCTGCCACCTGGCCTGCCTGATTCCCTAATAGGAGATCAAGTATTGCATCCTCTCTCCTTGTTTCCTCTACATAATGATTTAGAACATTTTCCTGTACAAATTTGACAAATTCCAAGTCATCCAGTTCTTTTACAGTATGGGAATCCCATTCAATATGGGGAAAGTTTAAAAATCTCCTACTACCATAACTTTCTGTTTCTTACAATGGTGTGCTATCTCCCAACAGATGCGCCTCCAATTCTCTCAGACTATTGGGTGGTTTATAATACATAAGCCCATTAGTGTGCTCACATGTTTCACATTCCTTAGCTCCACCCATTTGACCTCTGTAGCAAGTCTACAGTGCTGTCCTGTCTATGCACAGCTGTGATACTTTCCCTCACTAGCAATGCCACTCCTCTCCCTTTCATCCCTCCCCCTCTATCATGTCTGAAACATCGGAACCCTGGAACGTTGAACTGCCAGTCCTGCCCCTCCTGCAGCATAGTCTCACTAACAGCAATAACATCATAATCCCACGTGCAAATCCACACCCTAAGCTCATCTTCCCTATCAACAATACACCTCGC
The DNA here is from genome assembly GCF_036971445.1 of Narcine bancroftii. Classification (NCBI taxonomy): domain Eukaryota; kingdom Metazoa; phylum Chordata; class Chondrichthyes; order Torpediniformes; family Narcinidae; genus Narcine; species Narcine bancroftii. Next base: position 103,262,536 of record NC_091473.1, read on the forward strand.
ATTGAAATAGATACATCTTGGATCATTTCTATCATGTACAAACCTATGCTTTCTGTCTTTACATGTAGTTTTCATATGACACTTACCGACCTCCACCTCACTATCTGCTCTATCACTCAGGTTCCCCTCCCCAGAGCAGCACTAGCAAACCTTCCCGTATCAATGCTAGTCCTCCTCCAATTCAGGTGCAAACTGTCCCATCAGAACAGGTCCCACTTTCTCTGGAACAAAGTCCAATGATCCAGAAACCTGAAGTCCTCCCTCCTGCACCATCTCTTTAGCCACATGTTTAGCTGCATTATCTTCCTTTTTCTAGCCTCAGTAGCACATGCTGTCGGTAGGAATCCTGAGATTACCACCCTGAAGGTCCTGTGCTTCAACTTTGCACCTAACTGCCTAAACTCTCCTAGCAGGACCTCCTCACTCTTCCTACCCACGTCATTGGCTACTACATGGACCACGATATCTGGCTACTCACCCTCCCTCCTTAGAATCAGGAGAACTTGATCCGAGATATCTCAAACCATGGCACCAGGGAGGCAACAGACCATTTGAGATACTCAACCTCTCCCACAGAACTTCCTATCTGTCCCCCAACTATCAAATCCCCTATCACTACTGCATTTCTAAGGACAATATATAATTCCTGTATTTTCATGCCCAGAATTAAAGATAATACAGTAGCTTATATTTAATTAAGACCATATAAAAGAAAAGCACCAGTTGTTCATTCTGAAATTTTGTCACTGTATTTTGGCAATTTGTGCAAATGGAAAATTAAACAGCTTTGTTCTTTTATGGTTGTAAGTGTCTCAGTCTTAATTTATTTTCTCAGATCCAAAATGATTAACGTAAAAGATTTCAGCACGGAATTCCTTCTGCCAGTTTGGCCAGTATCTCTTCCTTTGCAACTATCTGCTTCCATCCAAGGCAAGTATCACGTCTCTTAACTCGGTATTGTTTGACAATTTGAATAATTGTCTCTGCATTCTTTAATTTCTAATTAATGTAGACATTGGGCCTAAGTGAAGATTTCTGGAAGTCTCCACATTTCAATCAGCATTTAGAGAGAAACCCATGATCCCTTTTCTTGTTTTCAAATCTTTTTAATGGCTTTTCTGCTCCTTATCTCCATGTCCTCTTCCATTTCCCTGACAGGTAATCACAGTGCTCTAATTCTGCTTCTTGAGTTCACCAAATTTGATGGATGTAGAGTCACAAGGGCAGTAGCAAATTAACTATTAGGCTGAGTAGCTTAAGCCTAAGGATCCGAAAGGGAAGGGGCCCGGCAGGAGTGGGGGCGTCAGGCTCCCGGGCAGGAACGGGAACCTTGGGCTCTACAACTCTTTTGATCCCAAATTTTCAATCGACCTCTGGTGTTTATCAACCCCCCCACCCTTTGACCCCTTGGATAGTCCTATCGATCCCCATGGGTCGATATCAAGCACTTTCGAGACTCCTAATGCAAGTTATTTAACATAACTTAATGTCACTTTATTCTATTCAACGAAATGTGGGGCAGGGGGCAAGATCAGGGAGTGCCTTACTAAAGCTCAGCTAATGTACAAGAGATTGCAGATGTTAGAAGCTAGAACAAAAAAAAATTGCTGAAGTAACTGAATGGGTCAAGCAGCCCCTGTGGAGTGAAAGAGAGAGCCAACATCTCCAGTCAAGACCTTGGATCAGGACTGCAAATGTTGTGCATTAAGCTACTAATGAACGACTGCTTCTTTAATTTTCTCAGAATATGATCAAAGATGGGATACTGGGAACTTAATGTCTATCTCTAACTGTGTATGAAACTAAATTACTGTCCCTTTAGCACTGATGAGACAAAATTTCTGCCCTGCAGCATTGAACTGTAGCGGTTCAGGAAAGTGGTTCACCCAAGAGGCTGTCTTCTGGTGAATATACTCACACAGCATTGTTTGGGTCTAAATCCTGAATCTCCCTACCCAACCACATAGTGGAAGTGCTTTCACCAGAAGAACTGCTGCATTTTCTGAAGGTGGCCTCTTATTGCACCCCAGGGAGTTGCACAATTTAGACTGGTGACAATGAAGGAATTGTGATTTGTGTCAGGATCAGAGTGAGAGCCACTTGGAGGGGAACCTGCAGGTTGTCGTGGTCCATATGGTTGCTTCTCTGTCCTTCCTGATGGTAGATGCCACAAATCTGGGATGGAATTTCAGAGCAACTTAGCATACAATTTGTAGATGGTGCACATGACACCCAGGGTGTGTCGAAAATGGATAGATTGACTATTTAGGGTCATATTATGCAAAGCCAATGAAGCTGACTAGTTTTGTCTTGGAGGATATTAAGGTTCTTGAGTATTATTGAAGTTGCACACATCCGAGCAATTGGGGAATATTACATTATGCATTATCCCCATCATATTAATAATGGAAAATATTCCTCTTGTCATCAGGCATGGCTAATTTATTACAAATCCATATCTACTTATTTTACTTGATTTTTCTCTTTTTTTCTTCCATATTTCCAACTATTATTTTTGATTTTCATTCTAGTTTTTGTTTTCCATTTACTCTCATCTTCTTTTATGAAGGATTGGTCAGCAGGTGTGAAAAACAAAAGTTCTCTAGTGTTTCATTGTGCTCCTCCCTTGATTTCCAGAATCTGATTTATGGGACTTTTCTGCAACAATTCGAGTGCTTTAATTAAAGCTATGCTTTAATTTAGTTTTTAATTTAATTGACAAATACAGTGTGGTAACAGGCCCATCTGGTCCACAAACCCACACTACCAGAATGCAATCATGTGACTAATTAATGTACTGACTCCATATATGTTTGGAAGATGGGAGGAAAACAGAACATCCGGAGAAAATCCACACAGATATGGGGAGAACATACAAATCTTTACTGTGGTATATATGAAATAGCATTGTGTATTTAAAGTCAAAATTCCTTTCAATTTATTATTACACCACTTGCCCAATCAAAAAAAAAGAATTGAAAATCTTTTTCAATTTGTAGTGGTCAAGTGGATAAAATCAGTGGATAATTTTAATTATGTTGCTGGTTGTAATGTTAATGAAATATATATTTTTAAAGCTATTCTGATTGGACTTGTAGATTCTTGGAGTTATCAAGCACAGAACTAGCCTGTTTGGCTGATTACATCCAAACCAGAATTCATGGCTATCTACAATTGCCCAAATCAGGTCACATGCTTGCCTGTATAAATGTTTCTTAGACCGAGTGACTGCAGTTTACTCCTCCACATCTTCTGGAAGTGAATTTTGGATATCAGCAATCATGTAAAAAAAAAAAAAAAAAACACCCTCCAATCCCCCTTAAAAATCTTCCCTCTCACATTAAATCAATGGCCTTTCTTATTAAATCAATGGCCTCTCTTTTTTTATACCTCTAAAATGGAGAATAAGAGATTCTTGCTATCCATCTCACCCCGAATCATAATTTTATGTACTGTACTTCTATCAGGAAGAGCCTCTTACATTCCAGGGGGAAAAATAGGCTGTGACTGAAGTCTTTTAATCCAAGCCACATCCTGGTGAATCTTTCCTGCACTCACTCCATCACAATTCATGTCCTTAAGTGTGGTGACCAGAACTAAACCCAATACTCAGTGTTGTCAAACCAGTGTTTTGTAAATTTGTGACATAACATACCATCTTTTATATTCAGCACCCCAAGTTAAGAACATAAGCAGGCCATTGGTGTTTTTCACCACTATATCTATCTATTTCTCACTTTACAGAATTTATGAACTTAATCTTAAAGGTCCAATTCATCAACATTTTCGAGTATCTTACAATTTACAGTGTAATCCTACCCATATTTGACTTCCCAAAATGAATCATCTTTCATTTGTCAGGATTACAGTTTGTCTGTCAATATTCTGCTCAACATTCCATCTGAGCTATATCCTGCTATAGACGATGTTCCTTGCTATCCATGCCACCATCAACATTTGTGTTATTCTCATATTATGTGAATTTACTTCACTTTCCCTTCTAAAATAGTTGGCATACATTCATTTTTTTTTAAGGAGGCATGGTTGTAATTTCCCATTGTAAAAAGAATATAAATATTACAGGTACTAACAAATTTCCAGAATTAATTCACCCTGTTTATCTTCTGATCTGCCTGAGCAGTTAAATTAATGGTCAGGAAGTGATCATAATAATCCCACCATTCCAATGGAGAAATGTCACTCGATTCCAATTCTAAAAAAGCCTGACTTTCATTTCAGAAATCTGAAGAAATGAAAACTGGGCCAGTCCTTTAGTGGAAATTAATATAGAGCAGTTAATCCTGTAGTTTATGGCCAGCTTTATGTCGCATTCAATCCAGGTTTTTGTTCGGGAAGCCTCTTCCATTAAAACCAGCAGTTACACTCAACATTAACTACACAAACCTGTAAAACTTAAAATGCATTGACAGATAAAGACTTCAATTGGTATTTATACTTGGGAAAGAAGCAATATGTTCTCTAATGTATCTAATGAACTCCGATTGTTTCAATAACATTGCATTAAATCTCCACCTGTAAGTTCTCTCCATAACACAGGATATAAATAGCATAGAATGATCAGACACAATCCTACTCTTAAATTCAGCCTGGATAATCCGAGCCTGAAGATACGCTGATACTATTAAAAAAAAAAATCTATTCTAGAAAAAGAATCATGTCGTGATGAATAAAAAGAAAAATCTTTCTCTGTTGGATTTAATCTCCTCCGAATTTCCTCCAAATTCAAATCTTTCATCAAAGATGCCGTCTGAACAGCCATCTTAGATTTCTTTATTTTTTTGGAGATTTATCCAATAATGGATCCAGAACACAATTAAAATCTCCTTCAATTAAAATATTTTCATTAGCCAGGTTCATAGTTAAATAAGTTTCAGATATAAATCGCTCGTCATCTACATTAGGTGCGTGGATGTTCAATAACGTCCATGATTCTGCAAAAATTTTACAATTCACCATCAAAACTCTACCAGCTGTTTCAGAAAATTATTCCAGTTCAAATGGTATCTTCTTATGAACCAAAATAGCCACACCTCGTGCCTTAGAATTAAAAGAAGAAGCAACCACATGACCAACCCAATCTCTTTTCAACTTCAAATGTTCTTTTTTGGTTAAATGCGTTTCTCGTAAAAAAGCAATATCAACCTTCATCTTTTTATTATAAGCTAACACACTTAATCAGCGTTATTAAGACCCTGTACATTAAAAGTTGCAAAATTCAAATTAGCCATAATTTAAAAAAAAAACACAACTCACACAGCTAACAATCATAAAAAAGTCAATTTAAAAAAAAAACACAAAAAAAAACTTCCCTACAACTACAATGTAGTAACTCTCCGATTAACTGGGTATGGATAATACCACTAGTGGCAGATGACTTTTGAAAGTATCAGAGTCATCCACCCACCCCCCCCTCCCCACCGCTGACCTTCTCAACAATTAATCAAAGCATTAAAGTTCATCCTACTGACTCCAGTCCCAGAGATTGTTCCGGATCCTCAATATCGAGCAGACTTTGTGTCATTTCCCCCTTCTTTCCATTCCCATTCCTCTTGAAAGATACTCTCCTCTTAGATGATTGTGGTCAATCAGATCCTTGCACATCTGGCAAAGAATTTGTAAAAATTAATGCATCAAGATCATTCTCAAAAAACTGAGATTGATCATTCCCATTTTAAAAAAAAACTTTCAGCACAGCAGGGTACCGAAAAGTAAACTCGTACCCTTTTCTCCACAAAGACTTTCTGAAATTTCCTGCTTCACGCTTATTCTAATTCTTCCTTGAAGAAGGGCTCAGGACTGAAACATTGACAATCTATCTTTGTCTCCTTTTGAGGCTGAAAAGACCAGTTGAGTTCCTCCAGCATTTTGGTGTGTTTTTACTACAATTGCAGCATCTGCAGACTTTTGTGTTTCACTCATTTTTTTAAAAATTCTTGATTTTCTAGAATTTCCTGAATTTAAACATGGTAAATGCCACAATAAGATTCAGTTTCACACCACTGAATAAATAGTCCAGGCTCAGAAGATTAGACCAATAACTTATTCCGATGATCCTAAACATAGTAGGAGAAAGTAAGAAGTTGCTACAGTTCCACATTGCACATAATTGCACATCATGGAATGATGTAACCTGATAAAAAGCATCGTTATTACCTCAATGAGTTTCAAAGGGAGTGAGTGGCAGAAAAAAGAGTGACAATTGGTTCACATTTAAGGAAACATTATGTTGCATATTCCCGCCTGCTATTAAAACACAACAGAAAAATTTACCTAATTTAAAAAAATAAGAATACTATTAAGAGTTATGTAAAATGGATTGACAAAATTGCAAAGCTGTAGTTGAGATTTAAGCAAAGTAGGCCAAAATATTGATTGAGATTTAAAAAAAATGTAAAAAAAGTAAACTTGAGCAAAAATATAAACTTATTGGGAATCTCAAAATGGATTGTGAAAGGTTCCATAAATATAAAATGTGCCAAAAGAAAATGATTAGTGAAATGTGGCTCCCTTACAGGCAGAAATAGGAGAACTTGAAACAGGGGAAAGGGAAATGGCAGAGCAATTAAGGAAGACTTACTTTGGTTCTGTCTTCATTGAGGAAGGGGTAAGTAGTAATTCAGAAATATTAGATTTGTATTTGTGAGATTTTAGAAGAATGTTATGAGATCTAACTTAGAAGTTCTGACAAGAACAGTTGGACTGGTTAAAGGAGAATGTTTCTTTTCGACACATTTTATAAAATGATAGGCCATATTTGTCGGCATGCAGCGTAAGAGATTTAGGATTGAAGAGAGGAGAAGCGCAAATTATTGGAAATCAGTTCCTAAGTAACCATAATTCAATTACATCATAAAAACAGGGCAACATAGCCCTTCTAGTCCATGCCGAACACTTTCTCTCACCTAACCCCACTGACTTGCACTCAACCCATAATCCTCCCTTTCTTTCCTCTCTATATACATATCCATCTTCTCCTCAAATGCTAATATCAAGCCCCCCTCCACCACTTTGTCTGGAAGCTCATTCCACACACCCACTGCTCTCTGAGAAAAGAAGTTCCCTCTCATGTTTCCTCTAAATTTTTGTCCCCTAACTCTCAGCTCATGTCCTCTCATTTGTATCCCACCTTTCTAAAAGGAAAAAGGCTCTCCACACCAACTCCATCAACCCTAACCCCACTCTTCTAACTGGCCTAAATTCATCTGCAAGGTTCTCTCCCTTCCACCCACCAAACCCAAATAGAAAAGGATAAAGAAACACAGAAGACAGGAAAATACCAAGAAAATAAATTGTATATCATAAAGTTTTTAATAATATAGTGGTGTTGGATGTTACCAAGAAAGGGGATCTGCAGAGAGTTTGTTAAATATTCATGCATACATTATGTAAATATGGGTGCCATATCTTCTTAAAAAAACCTGATATCTATTTCAAGTGGTATACAACTACATAACTTTGCATGCTACCTCTCCATTCCCAAATCGATATTTGATTTCCAAGTAACAGCTATAAACTTTTTAGAAACTGCTAAAGCAATTCATACAAATTCAATCTGATGCTTATTTAATTTCAATTTGGGTCTAATAATCTTAATATTACCTAACAACAACAACGTTTGGTCCTGCAGGATACCTCTACAAGCTTTGAAACCCTTTTTACTATCCACAACTCCACCTATCTTAGTATCATCCGCTTACTTACTAATCCAATTTACCACTCCAGTATTCGGATCATTAATGTATATGACAAATAGTAATGAACTCAATACCGAACCCTGAGGCACACCACTAGTCACAGGCTTCCAATCTGACAAACAGTTATCTACCACTACTCTCTGGCAGCTCCCATTCAACCATTGTTGAATCCATTTTACTACTTCAATGTTAATATCTAATGATTGAACCTTCCTAACTAACCTTCCCTGAGGAACCTTTTCAAGGGCCTTACTAAAGTCCATCCACTGCCTTACCCTCATCAACTTTCCTAGTAACTGCCTCAAAAAATTAGTAAAGTTTTGTCAAACTTGATTTTACCCTTATAAATTTATGTTGACTGTTCCTAACCATCCAAATATTTATATATACCATCTCTAAGAATACTTTCCATTAACTTACCAACCACTGATGTCAAACTTACAGGTCTATAATTACTAGATTTACTCCTGGTATCTTTTTTAAACAATGGATCTACATGAGCTACCCTCCAATCCTCCAGCTCCATTCCTGACATTTTAAATATCTCTGTCAAAGCATCATCTGATCTATCTCATTTCCTAATAGCAGATCCAACACTGCCCTTTCTCTAGTTGGTATCACCATAAATTGATGTAGAAAACTATCCTGCACACATTTAACAAACCAAACCATCCAGACTATTTACAGTGTGGGCACCCCAGTCAATCTATGGAAAGTTAAAATCTCCCACAATAACAACCCAGTGCTTACTCCAAATTATCTGCTATTTCCTTACAAATTTGTTCCTCCAGTTCACTCTCCACATTAAGTGGTCTATGATACACCCCCATAAGTGTTACCATTTCTTTCCCACTCCTTAATTCCAATCATAGTGCTTCTCTAGATGAGCCTGCTAATCTATCCTTCCAAAGCACCGCTGTAATACTCCCCACCCCCCCCCCCCCCCCACCACCCCATTTCCCTTATTTTATCACACTTGAAGCAACAAAATCCTGGTATGTTTAGTTGCCAATAACACACCCTCTTGCAGTCACTAAAGGCTATCACATCATAATTCCAAGCATCTATCTATACTCTGAGCTCATCTACTTTTTTCACAATGCTCCTAGTATTGAAATAAAAACATTTAAGAGAATTTCCTTATCTTGCTCTCTGTTGATTACTAATGGTTCATACAACTTCTCTGCCTTCAATTTTATTCTTCTCCCCTACATCTATTCTTTCACTCTAGTTCCTCTTCCCCTTCACATCTAGTTTAAATCCACTGGAACCACACTAGTAAACCTACCTGCTAGATTATTTGTCCCTTTCCAGTTAAGATGTAAATCATCCTTCTGGAACAGTTCACACCTTCCCTCGAATGTTGCCCAATTAACTAAAAGTCTAAAGCCCTCCCACCTGCACCATGTTTTCATCCACATGTTTAGCTGCACTATCTTTCTATTTCTTACCTCACCTGAATGATGCACTGGTAGCAAATCCTGAGATGACCTCCACACTCTTCCTCCCCACGTCATTGGTCCCCACATGGATTACGACATCTGGCTGTTCTCCTTCCCCTTCAGTACCATGGACTTGATCTGTAATATCCCATAACCTTGCACCAGCGAGGGAACATACCATATGAGTTATTTGATCTCCTCCACAGAACATTCTATCTATACCCCTAACAATAGAATTCCTTATCACAATCCCATGTTTCCTCTTATCCCTTCCCTTCTTAATCATAGGACCAGACTCCATGCCAGAGACCAGTACATCAACCCCCTCAACAGTAGCAAAGCTTTTATTAACCTATCACCTTCTCTTTTACTCTCTAACTCTCACTAACCTTCTTTCACTCCTTAAAACTTTACACTTTATTATTATTTATTTATAGCACTATACTTTTACCCTACTTATATTGCCAGTGTATCTCGTGGTGGAGGTCAAAAACCTTTAGCCAATTTAGGAAAAACTTGGAAAATTCCTCCCTGCTGCCCAAATGGCAATCAAAAATATTAGAACAAGTTGCTATGTAAGCTGTAGGAGAGTTGGAGAGTTGGAGAGTTGGAGAGTGAGAGAGAGTGAGAGAGAGTGAGAGAGAGTGAGAGAGAGTGAGAGAGAGTGAGAGAGAGTGAGAGAGAGTGAGAGAGAGTGAGAGAGAGTGAGAGAGAGTGAGAGAGAGTGAGAGAGAGTGAGAGAGAGTGAGAGAGAGTGAGAGAGAGTGAGAGAGAGTGAGAGAGAGTGAGAGAGAGTGAGAGAGAGTGAGAGAGAGTGAGAGAGAGTGAGAGAGAGTGAGAGAGAGTGAGAGAGAGTGAGAGAGAGTGAGAGAGAGTGAGAGAGAGTGAGAGAGAGTGAGAGAGAGTGAGAGAGAGTGAGAGAGAGTGAGAGAGAGTGAGAGAGAGTGAGAGAGAGTGAGAGAGAGTGAGAGAGAGTGAGAGAGAGTGAGAGAGAGTGAGAGAGAGTGAGAGAGAGTGAGAGAGAGTGAGAGAGAGTGAGAGAGAGTGAGAGAGAGTGAGAGAGAGTGAGAGAGAGTGAGAGAGAGTGAGAGAGAGTGAGAGAGAGTGAGAGAGAGTGAGAGAGAGTGAGAGAGAGTGAGAGAGAGTGAGAGAGAGTGAGAGAGAGTGAGAGAGAGTGAGAGAGAGTGAGAGAGAGTGAGAGAGAGTGAGAGAGAGTGAGAGAGAGTGAGAGAGAGTGAGAGAGAGTGAGAGAGAGTGAGAGAGAGTGAGAGAGAGTGAGAGAGAGTGAGAGAGAGTGAGAGAGAGTGAGAGAGAGTGAGAGAGAGTGAGAGAGAGTGAGAGAGAGTGAGAGAGAGTGAGAGAGAGTGAGAGAGAGTGAGAGAGAGTGAGAGAGAGTGAGAGAGAGTGAGAGAGAGTGAGAGAGAGTGAGAGAGAGTGAGAGAGAGTGAGAGAGAGTGAGAGAGAGTGAGAGAGAGTGAGAGAGAGTGAGAGAGAGTGAGAGAGAGTGAGAGAGAGTGAGAGAGAGTGAGAGAGAGTGAGAGAGAGTGAGAGAGAGTGAGAGAGAGTGAGAGAGAGTGAGAGAGAGTGAGAGAGAGTGAGAGAGAGTGAGAGAGAGTGAGAGAGAGTGAGAGAGAGTGAGAGAGAGTGAGAGAGAGTGAGAGAGAGTGAGAGAGAGTGAGAGAGAGTGAGAGAGAGTGAGAGAGAGTGAGAGAGAGTGAGAGAGAGTGAGAGAGAGTGAGAGAGAGTGAGAGAGAGTGAGAGAGAGTGAGAGAGAGTGAGAGAGAGTGAGAGAGAGTGAGAGAGAGTGAGAGAGAGTGAGAGAGAGTGAGAGAGAGTGAGAGAGAGTGAGAGAGAGTGAGAGAGAGTGAGAGAGAGTGAGAGAGAGTGAGAGAGAGTGAGAGAGAGTGAGAGAGAGTGAGAGAGAGTGAGAGAGAGTGAGAGAGAGTGAGAGAGAGTGAGAGAGAGTGAGAGAGAGTGAGAGAGAGTGAGAGAGAGTGAGAGAGAGTGAGAGAGAGTGAGAGAGAGTGAGAGAGAGTGAGACTAAACAGTACTTTCACTTTTCATCCATTCATATTTTGATTTGGGTGGTTATGTAAATTAATGTTTAAAATTCATGTAAATATTTAACTGTAGAACAAATAACTGGAAATGAATTTTTTTTTCATGATCTCCATTCCAAATTTATAAACTTAATTACAGACTTAATTGAAGTGTTCCACAAAACAGTCAATGCGAGCAGCAATTCCAATGTTCCTTGTGATGGATGTACAGGTAAGTCATTACTTCACATGGAAAGAGTTTTTGCAATGCTCTTTGTGATGGATGTACAGGTTACTTCACATGGAAAGAGTTTTTGCAATGTTCCTTGTGATGGATGTACAGGTAAGTCATTACTTCACATGGAAGGAGTTTTTGAAATTGTTTGATGGTGAGGTAAAATTAGACAGAAAATTTCCTCTCCAGCCATTTTAAACCTCGAAAATGTAGCTTTCTGACAGGCCTCATGATAGCATTTAGGAGTCAAATTTGAATTCAGTAATTTAAAATAATTAGCATTTCTGCCATTTTTATTTTCTCTTTCAGCAACTGCAAATTTTTTGTGCTTGCAGTAAACGATTTGATACATTTTGTGACCTATTAACACATCCTTGTACTTCCAGTCCTTTTGTCATTTAATTTCTCCTGGCTTTTGTCCAATCACAGATTTTTCCCATTTGCTCTCTTCTCCCACCTCATCCTTTCTCCACACCTTCGACTTGCTTCATTGCAATTTCTGGATCTTATGAAGTAATTTGAAACATTAACCCAGTTCTCTCTCCAAAGATGTGTCCTACATTGTATTATCTTCAGATTTCCAACCAATGCAGTATTTTGCCTTGGTATCAATTGGCAATATTTGCATCACTTGAGCTTGACAAGGGCATAATGCAAGCTATCACACTCAGGGTCTACCTAAATGCCAAAAGCAAGTCTTGGATAGTTGTGAGCTGTTATAGTTCTTAGTAATTTTAGCTCTGTAGGTATGCCATTAACTAATACAATTGCCAAATTCTAGTCAAGTGCTCTGGTCTACTTATTTTGAAAAGTTATTGAAAATTCCTATATGCTTTTGCTGGGGTGGAAATGTTGCCATGATTATTCAGCAAACAAAATGAAAAGTATCAATGTCATCTGGATTCTGCCTCATTTACAATCATGTTTGTCTGGAATTATATTTAGTATGTATTCTGACCACAATTAGTCTGATTACATTTGAATTGTGTTAATAATGCAATGCAGTTTTGGCCTAAAAGGATTAAACCAGGTCTGCTTAAAAAGAAAATGATGATGGGTTTTAATTCCCAATAATTAATGTGAGTATATGTTGCGCTCACAATAAATGAGTCAAAAGTAGGAAATATAATGACAAAAATAGAACATTACACCTGTATTGCTTAAGGTATAACATGATGTTGGAGCTTTTATTTCTTTCTTGGTAAATGAGGGGCTATGAGCCAGTCTTACTCACAGTTATGGGCTATTTCCTGGATTTTATTCACTATAATTACATCCAGGCCTGGCTCTGGGCCAAGATTTTGAGAGATCAAATCCACTCAATTCATTATGTAGGCTGGTTCAAAATATGTATTAAATTGGCTACGATTTGGAGCACTAAAAGATAGCAACAAAAATGCTTTGCCAAGTCATTTTTTGAAATGTAGTTCTTATCTTATCTGGTTCAAATTAGGGAGTCTCTCTGAAGCCCAGAGAGAGAATATCAGGCCAAAGGTATGTGGAAAGTAGGGGGAAAAGAGTTACATGCAAGAATATTATATTCAGTAATAGTGCAAAGCATCAGCCTTAATTACATGTTATTTTCTTCATTTTTCACAGATAGAAAAGCAAAACCAACTGCTGAAAAGTTCAGAAGCAAAATGCAGCAGATACCAGAAATCTGACATAAAAATATGAAAAAAAAAAAGCAAATTAGAAGCAGGAATAGGCCATTGCATCAATAAGATCTTTTTTAAAAAATCTTCGCACTCTTTCCTTGCACATATTACTTAGTTACTGAGACCATTCATGACAGAGATTGCGAGATCATTGGATATCAAGGGAACCAAGTCCCACAACTATTTTCTGTGGTGAATTCCAAAGATTACTTAGCTGAAGAAATTTCTTTACAACTCTGAAGTGAATGGCTGGGCCCCTTCTATTGTGACTGTGTGAGACACTCAGCAGGTCAGGCAGCATCTATTGAAATAGAAACAGAGTCAATCTTTTAGATTGGTGACTGTTCAGATTGTTGAAATTTAAAATACAAATTGCTAGCTTTTTGGAGCTGTAGCAATGTCCATCAAATTTTATTTCCAACTTAATGCTGCTACCCCTTCAAAGTCAAATACATCATTAATGCAGAAAGGAGAACTTTTCTTCCCAATCTTTGGTCATGCTTTAAATTTACCTATTTTTAAACAAAAATATATAACAAATATTCTTTTTTTAAAAACTTTATTTATATGTTATACAAACATTCTTTGAGGCAAGAAGATGAAATTCCCGTATAGGAGTGATGTAATAAGAATGGATAATTGTGGACATAATGCAGCATGGCATTGCCCTGTATAAGTCTGTACCTTGAATCAAAAGCTATCCTCATCAACACGTTAAACAGATCCTGGCTTTGTTGTTTCAGTATTTGCAACTAATTAATGTCTGAACAAAGTGTTTGATTGAAGAAGGAAGAATATTGAATATCAAAATATAACATCTCAATGGGATTGGCTTGAATAAATTTCTTCAGAGTCACCTCCTGATTTATGTTGTTTCAAATAATTATTTTATCTTGCTGCCACTTGAATTAAAAATATATGAAAGGAAAATGAAAAAGACTAAACTTACCCTGACAATAATGGAAATAAAAACATTTTTAGATAGTTTGAATCTGACTTCCAGTTTGGGGGTGATATGGAATAAACATCTCGGTCACAGCACCATACCTTCAGTATTCTTTTTCCCCTGTTTACTTTAAAAAAAACATTTGAAGTGGTGTCAAATTGCACATTCTCTGTATGAAATGGATACAAGAGTTAGAAAGATCAGTAGAAGTGGAACAAATGGAAATAAACAAGAAACTCTGGCTAATCTGGCAAACTCAATTACGGAAGGCTCCTCCGAAGCACTTGAGTGAATGAGTGGGAAGGCAAGGTTGAGAACCACTGCTCCAGATCCAATAGCTACTGAAATATTTTGCTTGAGAAAAATTATCATTGGCCCATTTCCTTTGGAGTTATGAAACCGTACACATAATGAGTTCATTAGTTATGATTAAAACAGTGGTTTTCAAAACTTTTTCTTCTCACTCACATACCACCTGAAGCATTTCTTTACTAATCACAGAGCACTTATGTCATAGAGATTGCTTAAGATGGAATGTGAGTTTAGGGGGACAGTTTGAAAACCAGTGGTCTAGATGTGTGGTGCCCTGTCAGTCAGAATCAAACACGCAAAGCCAAAGACTGCACAACAGGCTTTATTCGACGTAAACTTCCACAGAGCCAGCTGGGAGATTGTACTGAGAGTGACTTTGAAAGGGCCAACCTAGGCTTATATCTTGGAGGCTGATTGACAGCCGACCAGGTGTTGTCTTGTTCCCATGTTCTTCTGCAGGTACAGAGGTTTCCTCCTGCAGTAGGCCAGTGATGTACCACCACAAGATTATAAGCTTTTGGTACTGGAAAATCGACTTGCACATGTCTGTCGTTCTGCAGAAGAACAAGGAGAACATTTGACCTCAGTAAAATCTACTTTAAAGGATCTGAACAACTAGGTCTTTGACCTGGAAGACAACAACCAGAGGCTAACAGCGAGGATTGTTGATTTGGACAGTTGAAGTAGACAACAGAACCTATGTATTATAAGCTTGGCTGAAGATACTGAAACTGGTTTGCCTACTAAATTTTTTTCTGATTTGTTGGTAATGGTGTTTGGGGACAAGGTGTTTCCAACACCACCAGAGCTTAACAGAGCACATTATTCATTATAGCCCAAGCCTAAATTGGGGTAAAAACAAGTTTGGTAGTTATACACCTACATCATTATCAAATGAAGTAACTGCTGATCTAAGAATCCCATCATAAAGGTACACTGCAATATGATGGCAAACAATTCAGAATTGTGAAAGATTACCCTTCTGAAGTCATGAAGCAGCGGGCTGTCTACAGGGAAGATATGTCAGTTATATAAGCATGGGTATAAGGTTCGCTGCTGCTTCCAGCAGGTCTTTGCATCTCTTTTCCCAGTGGTTTCAAGAAATGGTTTGGTACAGTGGAAGATGGTTGGAGTACATTCATAAACTTCTTGCTTCAATTTCAGAATGACATTCTCTTTTTCCTTTCTGTTGAATGGCTGTTTTGAACCAATGATTAAGTTATAATATGTTAAAGGTTCATTTATTTGTTTTTAAGGCATTCACAGGGAAAGCATTGAAATTGTGAGTTGATTTAATTTCGAGTGGTTGAAGGAAAAGAAATTGATGCATTTTGATTATATTTATGGTTAAGATTGTTCTATCAAAATGGGATAGAATTTTTTTTATATCTTGAAACACATTTTGAATAAAAACTTTAAGAAGTCTTATCTTTTTATGATGACTAAACACAACATTTTCTGGTCTGGTATGAGTAGTTACAAGAATAATACTTATTATTTTGCTTTTGAGCAGGAACATCTAAATTCTACTGGAAGATGGTTGATTTCCAGAATTAATTAGTGCACTGTTGGTCTATTCAACAGCTTTAGTGGGGTGGAATGGGAAAAGGAAAGGGGTGGGTTCATGGATCTTCTGGTTGCCATGGTGCTTTATTGTTATGGGTTTTTTTGGTTCCAGCTTATGGAGTTGTACTCTTTGGTTTAATAAGGCCATCTGCTGGCCGGAGATCATTGTTCATACAGTGACAGAGTATTTAGAGGTTGTTTTGGGAAGGATTATTAGAGCAGGTTGCACACAAACATTTTAAAACACAATATTTGTAGGACTTTGCAGAGTACTTTTTGCAAAAAGAGCAACAAAGTTGCAGCATACAGCTTGCCTGGGAGAGCATGTGATTTTTGCAGGCAGACAGAACAGTTTTGCTCTCAGAGAGGAAGGGTATGAAACAAAGAGAAAGGAGTTAGAAATCGGTTCCAGAAGGACAACGCTGGCAAAGCTTTGGAAGACTGCCTGGTCAAAGGAGAAGACTGGCTCTCTGAAAGGTGACCTGAAAGAAGGAAGATCATCTGGAGAACTCTGAAGGGGGCAAGTTTCGTCAGCAAGACTGATTGAGAAGGAATCAGTTACAGATGTCCTGGAAAAGGAATCTCTCTCTGACGACCAACAAGAACTCTCCTGAGTGGTAACCATTTGCCTGTTAAGTACCAAAGACTATTAATGCTAACGTCTGTGCACAGTACAAGAATTGCCTGCAACCAGTGAGATTGGACTGTGATCCAAAGAACTTTTCTAATTTTAAATACACATTAGACACACCTGCGCTTAGTATTAGAGGGTGAATTAAGTAGGTTAAGTAAGTTGATAGTAATGTTAAAGTCTAATTCTGTTTTATTGTTGAAATATAATTAAAAATTACTTTTGTTTAAGTACCCCTTTATGTTGTGGTGCATATCTATTGCTGCTGGTTTTTGGGGTCCTCTGGATTCCGTAACAATACTATATGTGCTCTGTAGATGTGCAATGAAATCTCTAAATTAGTTTTACTGTTAGTGTTTATTTTTTATAACTGAGTGAGTTGGAATGTGAAATGTCTAAATCATCTAGTGAAACAAAGGAAAGGGGATTCACATTTAAAACAACTTAAAGCTGTGATTATATTCTTACAGGAGACACATATGTGGAAGTGTTGTTTCATGTCTGATGTCGTTGTGGAAAGGGCAGCAATATCATTCTTCCTTTCAAGCCAAATCTAGCGGGGTATCAATCATTATTAATCAGAATATTCCTTTTAGTTGACATAATGTTGTTTTGGATTCTAATGGTCCTTTTGTTATTATTTCAGGGAAATTACATGATCAAATGGTGGTTCTCGCAAATGTTTATTCTCCCAAAGTTGATAATCTGGTGTTTTATTGATTTTTTTTTTTTTTTACTTCCTTGTCAGATTTAAGTTTATATTTGCTTATTCTAGGTGAGGATTTCAAGTGCTGGTTGGACCCTATCTTAGACCGTTCATCTTCTAACCCAGCTACATTAAATAAATCTGCCTCATTAATAGATTTTTTTTCTATCCGATCATGGCATTTCAGATGTTTTGCTTTTTAAAAATCCTACTAACTTTCCCCAAGTTCATTACACTTACTCATGTATTGATCACTTTTTTATTGATGATCATTTAATTCCATTAACTCATTCTTGTGAATACCGCAGTGTTGTAATTTCTGACAACTCCCCTGTAACAACGTCAATGATTCTTCTCCAGTTTCCTCAAGATAAAAAGATCCTGGTGCTTTAATTCAGAATTAAATTTATCGAAAAACAGATAGTTTTCTACTTTGATACTAATCTTTCCTTGGAGACCTCTAGTTTAGTTATATTAGATATTTTGAAGGCTTTTCTTAGGGGGCAAATAATTTTGTATACTGTTAATAAGAAAGGAAGACTAATAAAGAAAGATATAAACAAATTAAACAGTTAGATCAACAATACACTCAAACTAAATTTTCAGATGTATACAAAAAATGGATTAAACTCTAAACTAAATTTGATCTTCTCTCAACATATTCACTTGAATACCAACTTTTGAAATCTAACAGTCAATTTTACATTCATAGTGATAAATCTGTTAAGTTTTTTGACTGACCAACTGAGAGGATTTTGTGCTAAGCGGCATATTACAAAATAAAGATGATGGTATTATGACTTCAGATCATTCTGAGATAAAAAAAATACATTTAAAAGATTTTGATCTAAATTGTACCCCTGAATGTAAGAATGATGGCAATTTGATGAATTCTTTAGACAGATTGAATATCCCCAGGATTTCTTCAGATAATCCAATGAGACTGGATGAATCTATCTTGCAAGAAGTGTAGGTTGCTATTTTCTTATGACAATCTGGAAAGGCTCCTGGAGCTAATAGGTTTTCTGTAGAATTTTAAAATGTATTGCTCACCCCTCACTTGAATGTGGTGCTGGCCGATTCATTTAAACGGGGTATGCTTCCAGATTCATTTAATGAGGCTTGCATATCTTTAATTGCAAAGAAAGGTAAAGACACAACTGAATGTTCTTCCTACAGATTGATTCCCTTACTGAAGGTTGATGCTAAAATTTTAGCCAATAGAATGGAAAAGATTTTACTATCGGTTATTTCTGAAGATCAGATGGGGTTTATCAAAAATGGATATTCCTATTTTAATATATGTCGCTTGATGAATATTATGTACTTGCCCTCTGGGAAAACTCCTGAGTGTATTCTTTCATTGAATGCAGAAAAAATCTTTTGTTCGAATAGAATGGGCATATCTATTTATAATCCTTGAAAAGTTTAACGTTGGTTCTGATTTAATTACGAGTTAAATTATTGTACTTACGGCCATCTGCCACAATCCTTACTAATTTACAACAATTTCAGCAAATGTGACACTTGTCCCTTTATTATTTGATCTGGAGATTGAACCTTTGGCAATTGCATTTTGTGTGTGTAAGGACATCTTGGGGATATGGAGGAAAGGGATTGAACAGTTGCCTCCCTTCCCCATATGATGTCATTGCTTTCACAATTCAGTCAATTTTCAAGATATAAATTGAATATGCATAAAAGTGATGGTTCTCCTTTTAAAATTGGTAAAAGTCAATTTCCCTATCTTGGTATGTATTACAATTACAAAATATCGTAAACATTTTAATCAGAATTATCTTGCTATGCTTAAACAAGTGAAGCAGTCTTTGACCCAATTGTCATCTTTGTCTACAACTTTAGTTAACATATTAATTCTAATCAAATGAATAATTTACCTAAATTTTTATATCTTTTTCAATCAGTTCCACTTTTTGTTCATTCATCATTTTTTTTACATTCTTAAACATCCTCACCTTAATAAAGTTTTTCTACAGAGATCTAAGAGAGATGGTGGAATGGCTCTGCGTAACTTTAGATTCTACTATTGGGCAGTCAATGTACAAAGTCTTACTTTTTGGTTTTGTTTTCATAATCATTCTCACCGCCCATTATGGGTATCATTGGAGCTCAATTCTCCCCAAACCTTTTCTAATTTAGCACTTCTAGGCTCTTCACTTCCATTTTCAACTAAGTTTATAGATAATTCAATTGTTAAATATTCCCTGAGAATTTGGGCACAATTTAGAAAACATTTTGCATTTCATAATTTCTCTCTTTCAAGAATCGTTTCCAATAATTTTTTTCAATCTTCTTTACATGATGCTATTTTTCAGAGATAGTATAGAGAGGGTATTTAAAGTTTTAAGGATCTATTCATTGATCGATATTTTGCATAATTTGAGCAGCTTTCTGAGAAATTTAATTTGTCCAAATCTCAATTTTTTAGATATTTGCAAGTCCAGTATTTTCTTGAATCACAATTATGATTTCCCAAGAGAATTTGTATCTAATTTTGAAGATGATTTTTTAAACTTAAAGTCTTCTCATAAAGGATTAATATTTGTTATTTATGAGAAATTGTTATGTTTAAATCAGACTGTGTTTGCTAAAATTAAAAAAAAAATGCTTGGTAAAGGTATTTATATTTGACCATATCACATGTGGATTGGGACTCAGCTCTTCATTATGTGCTCATCATGGTTTATTACAATTTAAAGTGGTACATAGTGTACATATGTCTAAGGCTACATTATCTTGTTTTTACTCTGATATGAATCCCTATTGTGAAAGGTGTAAGAATGGAGAAACATCATTAATTCATATGTTCTGGACTTGTCCTAGTCTAGAAAAATACTGGAGAGAGGTTTTCCATAGTTTGTCAAAATGTTTTAATATATATTTAATACTGAACCCTTTGGTGGACCTCTTCAATGCAATGGGAGGGAACAATTCTTCTTTGTCCTTGGTTCAGACTCATGCTGTCTTTTTTGCCTCTTTTGGCGAGGAGTGTGATTTTACTTAAATGGAAGGATGCTGCCCCGCCTACTCATGATCAGTGGTCACGTGACATCATGTCTTGTTTGCGTATGGAAAAGATTCGTTATTCTGTCAATAATGCAGATATAAGATTTCAGGTGGTATGGGGGTCATTTATGACTCACTTTCTTACTTTATACTTCAATTTCAATGTAATTAAATTGTCTGACTCGTATCTTTTCCATTTTCATATTTTTTTCTACCTTAATTTTTCTTTTATTACTAATCATATATAGCATCTGGCAATGCTGTTAGTCATGGGTTTTGAGTTTTTCTCATTTTTATTATTTTTTTCTTGTTTTTTTATAGTTTCTTTTTTTCTCTTTTTGATTTTTCTTTATAGTTTTTGTGTTATGAAGCACATGAAATGAGCAGCAATAGACAATGACAGTGTTTAATTTTAAAATAACTAATTATATTTCTTACTCTTAAGCTATAGTCTTAACTTTTAAACTAACCATAACACAAAATTTATCCCCAACTCTGCGCAGATGTCTAGTGTGCGTGTGTGATGTGTGCGTTTTATACCCAATCCATTACAGACAGTCCAGGCCAAAATCTAGAAAGTTACTTCAAAGTTCAGTCTTTCAAATTCAGTGTTGAAATGTAGGCCTTTGAAATTTGTTGCCAGAATTAATGTTGATGGGAAGACTGGAATTGTAGGTACTACAGACTCACAAATTCTTCTTGCATTGCCTTTGAAGAAATATCCATCCACACAAGCTGTAGTCACAACACTCCTGGTCCTTTTGTAGGCAAGACTCAAACTGGGCAGCTTCCAAGACTCTGGCTCCAGTCTCTAAGAAACTTCACTGCTAGTCACCCTTAAGATGAAGCAGTCTCTCCAAGAGACTTCCACTGTTAGTCACAATCAAAATGAAGCACCGTGCTTCACAAAAAGACTCTCCTGGCACAGGTCATTCCACCAAAAAGGACCAGTCATTCACAGAGCATGCTTTGCTCTGAATTACACAGAATGGCTGGCCACAAGAGTTGCTTCAAAAGGCTGTTTTCTCTCCAGCAGTCAGAATGGTTCTCCCTTGCAAAATCACAAAATCAACATGTCTTTGCAAATGAATTGAATTCTGGAACAAGCCTTTCCTCAGTTTTTTCCATGTATCTAATTGTCACTGGGCTGTGACTTGTATTGTGCTTGGTGCTTGTGTGAAAAGTTAAATGTTAAATGTGACCCTTCAGTCCCTCCTGTCTATACTATCCCTTACAGTGATAATTTCATTTTACTAAAATGGGAGCTCGTATTATTTTTTATTAGTTCTTTTATATATAAAAATATATAGTACTTGTAATATGAAATATGGATGTGATTTACAACTTATGTATGTTTTGATATACTGAATATTTTATTAATTTTGTGTAACTATCCTTATCATTTTATTGAACTCTATTATTCATATAAATTCTTGATTAAAATTAATAAAATAAAAATATTTTAAGAAAAGATAGTTCTAATTTATGGGAGTGGTCGGAGATTATAACTTTCAAAAAATATCTCAACTAAGGAGCTGAGTGGAACTAAATCTAGATTCACAATCATATTTTACATTATTTTCATTTATCTTTAAATTCTACATTCAATGCATTTGTTTACTTACTTCTAATCCTGATGATGCGATGACTTATTGTGCATTCTGTTCATTCATTTAAATTTTTTTAATTGTCCATTGATCTAGCAATGCTATAATGACCAAATTCATTATCCACCTCTCACTGCCTGAGAATCTATCAATGGAACATCTTCTTCTACAGCTATTTTAGCAATGCAATGCTATGAGATTGTGTAGTGCTGTTGTGCACCAAGCAAACATAAACTCAGAAAAGACTGTACAATAGACTTTAATCCAGTTTCAGTCCCGAAGATGTCCCGATGGTGATTAGCCCAGGAGTGGCCGGCTCCGGTTTATATTCAGGTTGGTTGATTGACAGCTGGCCAAGTGGAGTCAGCCTCCTAGGTGGTCTTTCTGGTACATTTTTATTTATTAATATAGCTACACCTCTGGCTTTTGAATTATATGATGCTGCCGCTCTGTGCCCTACCCAGTCTCTCCTTAATTTGTTATGTTCCACTTCAGTTAGATGCGTTTCCTGCACAAATGCTATATCTATTTATTCTTTTTTTTCAGGAAATTTAATAGCCTTTTGTTTAATTTGGTTATGTATTCCATTAATATTTATAGTCGTATAGTTCAACATGGCCATCTCATATTCTGTTTACACCTCATTTCTGCTTCCTCACCACCACCTTCCCCCTTTTCCCCATTTTCATCTCTCAGTTTTCCCTTTTTGAACTCAATGTATGACAACACTTTTAAAACATCAAATACTTCAACAAGTCCCACATCTAAAATTCCCTTAACCCCAAATGTCCCCCCCACCTCTCTGAGTAGCCCTTTGTCCCCTGCCGGGCAACTACAACTCCCCTCTCCATTTGGATTGTGAACCCGCTTGCAAGCATCAACTGATTTCACAGAGACTGTTATTCTTTCCCACCCAACCCCCTCCAGAAAAGACTTTTATCTTCACATACAACAAAGCTCACCCTTTTACTTCCTTTCTTCCCTTTTCTTTCCCTTCTTTAGTTCTTACTTATACATTATTTTTACATCTTTATATGTAGTTTGTCATTGTTCTTCGTTCTTGTTACATCTCTTCACCTCTCTTTCTGTCCTGCAGGCGTTCTGCAAATTCTCGTGCTTTCTATGGATCCGAGAACAGTCTGTTTTGCTCCCCCGGGATAAATATTTTAAGCACAACTGGATATCTTAACATAAATTTATAGCCTTTTTTCCATAGGATCGATTTTGCTGTATTAAACTCCTTCCTCTTCTTTAGGAATTCAAAACTTATGTCTGGGTAAAAAAATATTTTTTGACCCTTGTATTCCAATGGTTTTTTGTCTTCTCTAATTTTATTCCTTGCCCTCTCCAGCACATTATCTCTTGTCGTGTATCTCAGAATTTTTACTAAAACGGATCTTGGTTTTTGTTGTGACTGTGGTTTCGGAGCTAGTGTTCTGTGTGCCCTTTCTATTTTCATTCCTTCCTGTATTTCTGGCATTCCCAGGACCTTTGGGATCCATTCTTTTATAAATTCTTTCATATTTGTTCTGCCTTCATCTTCCTTTAGGCCCACTATCTTTGTATTGTTTCGCCTACTATAGTTTTCAGTTTTCTGAGCGAACAACTCCTGTGACTTTAACTTTTTTGTCACTTTCTTCCAATTTTCCTCTTGTCATTTACTTCCATTTCTACAGCCATTTCTCGTTCTTCCACATTTTCTAATCTTTTCCCTATTTCTGTCATGATCAGCTCTATTCTACTCACTTTTTCTTCTGTACTTTTCATTTTTCTTTACATTTCACTAAATTCTAATGCCAACCATTCTTTTAATGCTCTCATTTGTTTTTGAAAATTGTTTTTTATCTATATACTGTCCATCTATTTTACCTTCTATTCCTCTGTGCAGAGCTTGGTCTTCTTCCTCTTCTGTCTCTGCACCTGTGTTTGTGTCTTCTTCTCTTCCTTGTATCTGTGTCTCTTCTGACTTTCTTGTTGAGTTGCTTGCCTCTTTGCTGGGCGTCTTCTTGCATGGCTTCTTGCTGTCGTTCCTCTTCTTCTGGGCTAGTCATCTGTTGGCCCTCCTGTTGCTGTTCTTCTTTCCTATCACTCCCTTTCCTGTCGCTTTCCTCTTCTTCCAGCTGAGACCCCTGATGTCGGGGATCCCTCAGCTGGTTGTGCTGTTAGTTCGCTCCTTAGCTGGGCCCCCCTCCTGTCGATGTTTTCTTTTTCCTTAGTGTGCACACTGCACACTTCTGTTTGGCTCAGAGAGCCATTTTTGCAGTCCAGCGGTTGGGAGGTCACGACTCTGCAGGGTCATCACCAACCTTGGGAACAGGCTCTTTTCTCCACGACGGCTCCCTGTTTCTTCATGCAGGTAAGTCCTTCTCCTTTCTCTTCCAGCGTCTTTTCTTCTTTTTTCCCCATTGTTTTTACTTTTTCCTTCTTGGGTGCCATTTTCTTTCTTTTCTCCACAACTTTATCTTTTATTTGTTGCGTTTTGTTGAACTTTTTATTTTCTTCACTTTATTTCCTCTTTTCTGGAGAGGGCTGGTATTCTCCTACCGGCCATCATATGACTCCTCCCTAGGTGGTCTTCCTGCAGGTAAAAAGGCCACCCCCTGCAGTAGACTGGTGGTTGTATCACAACACCGATATAGACCAGAGAATCCTGGGATTTAGACTGAAAGATGTTGAATGAATGGATATAATAATTTAATCAGGGCCTGCTTGTGATTTGTGGGAGACTGGGAAGTCATGTTTTTCCCATGATGTTGTTGCTCATGTGCTCCACAGTGATAATAGTTGCATGATAATATATGAATTGATACAGAAAATCCTGCAAATAGTATACAAGCCTTATGAGTACACTTCTATGGGTCCTTAGTTTCTGGTCCTGAGAGGAGCTTTGAGTTAAGGTATGTAGAGAAGGCCCAGGAGCTTTGAAGGGAGGCAGTGAGCTTTGAGAGGAAGAGCTATGTCTCAAAGATCATATCCTCTGCTTCTCTCTCCACATTACTTCTGGTCGGTGATGACTTCAAATGAATGAATAGTGCACTTGATAGGGTATAGTTGATTTCCAATGCAATGATTATTGCCTGAAATGTAAGTGCCATAAATTTTACTATGTTTTATTAGACTATGTCTGGATTTGTTCATTTCCTTAATTGAGCAGATTGCTTGATTAACTTAAACAGTTCATAATCTGCATCTTTTAAATTATTAATGCAGTTCATATAATAATCTGACACCTTACATGGTGCTTATTCATCATATTTTCTCTGCAAGTCTGTTACCAAAGAAGTCTTCATGATGTAGTTTATTGACTTCTGGAGGTTATAAATTTCCTGAAAATTCTCATGAAAATTAAAATGAATGAGTTTTTAAGAGGAGTCTGTAAATTGAGATATCACATATGATGTGCATTGGGTCTCTTACAACACACCTACAATTATTTATAGCACACGCATAGTGTATGAATAACAGAGGATGTGTTTCCAGCAGGAAATTCCTGTCCACAATAATTACTTTACCACACATGAAGAAACCAATGTGGCTACACCACAGCTTTCCAAATCCCTGGTGGTCCCCATGCAATTTCTGGTGCCAATATCATTAAACAACCCCACACAAATAAAGTTGCATTTTAATTAGGATTGAACTTTCTCCCCTAGTCATTTCTGTTGCACACACCGTATGTGGTACTTGTGACAATATGATTTCAATACTCTGATGGTAATGTGTATTCCTACAAACTGAATATTCTGCTTAAATGTCTTGATATAAATAAATACAAGATAAAGTTTTTATTTTCAAAATGGGCTGTTAATTTCTTTCTCTACATATTTGAATAAAGATTCCTTTGTAACCAGAATCCCATGCTCTATTTTCCCTTCAAATAATAAATAGTTTAATTGCTATATTTATTTATTTTTATAGGACACTAACAAAGTAGTATAGACTCATGTTCCCTTAAAATTGAAGACCCACTTCCCAAAGAAGAAAACCATTTACTCACTGGATCCTAACGTAAAGCTGGCCTCATATAAGATTAGGAAGATTTCCTCATGGGAGCATTTGTTTATGTAGTAGAAAATTAGCGTTACAATTACAACAAGGTTTGTTAAGGAAAAGCTTTAAATAGAATTGTTCTGAGCAAAGAAAACATTTATATTGGAGGTGATTTTGATTTCCTTCAACAGTTAGTACCATTCTATCATGAGTATTGTCCATTGATCTGATAAATGAAACTTAGTTGGAAACAAGGATGGAAATGCTGTTTGAGAAAAGGGAAAAGACCCTCAGCTCAGAAAGAAATATTTTCTCATGCAAAAGAGTAAATGAAGTCATAAAGAAGAACCTCTTAGATATTTTTGAAATGGATAGGAACACGTCATCTGATCCAAAGGAGGATGGTTTGGAAAAGCAGAAGTACTGATTGACCCAGTAATTTTGCTTATATCCTCACCTCTGCACCCTTAATTTGAACCTCACCCTTCCTGAAATTCTGCCCTCGAGTCTTGCATGTGTTGACCTCTCAAAATCCTCTAAAATCTATTTCTGATTAAGTACATTGCAGTTGAGTTCTTTCCTATAGGTTCCAAATCCATAGTTCTTGTTTCAATAAAGCAGTCCTATGATATACATTCATGATCTGGAAGAGGGGCAGAATGTAATATAGTTAAGTTTACGGATGACACTAAATTGAGTGGAAAAGCAAACTGAGCAGAGGAAATGGAGAGTCTGTAGAGAGATATGAATAGGTTAAGTAAGTGGGCAAGGGACTGGTAGACTGGTACCAATGTTGGTAAATGTGAAGCTAACCACTTTGGAAGGAAAAATGGAAGATCAGATTATTTTTAAAATGACAAATAATTGCTGCATTCTGCCATGCAGGAGGACTTTAGAGAGCTTGTGCATGAATCACAAAAGGTTGGTTGCAGGTGCATCAGGTTATCAAGAAGGCAAATGGAATGTTAGTTTTCATTGCTAGAGAGTTTGAATTTAGGACCAAGGAGGTTATGGAAGGTACAGGTGAGGCCACATCTGGAGAACTGCATTAAGTTCTGGTTTCCTTACTTGAGGAAGGATGTACTAGCTTTAGAAGTGGTGCAGAAGAGATTCACCAGGTTGATTCCAGAGATGAGGGGGTGGGGGGGGGGGGGGGGTTAGCCTAACAGAAGAGATTGTGTCATCTGGGACTACTTGCTGGAATTTATAAGAATGGAAGAGGATCATATAGAAACATATAAAATTATGAAAGGCATAGATGCCATTTGGTGGAGGAGACTGGAACTAGGGGACATAGCCTCAAGTTTGAGGTTAGTAGATTTAGAATGGAGATCATGAGGAACTACTTTTCCCATAGGGTGGTGAATCCACTGCTCATTGAAACAGTGGAGGCTACTTCAGTGAATATATTTAAGACAAGGTTAGATAGATTTTTACAAAGTAAAGGAATTAAGGAATATGGGGAAAAGGTAGGTAGGTGAAGATGAACCAATCATCAGACCAGCCATTATCTAATTGAATGGTGGAGCAGGCTTGATGGGCATGATAGCCTTCTCTTTCTCCTATATCTTTTCTTTTTATTAAAGGTACTATGTAAATGTAAACTGTTTTTGGTTCCTTTTGGAATATAAAAATGAGGAGCAGGCTTAGACCCAATAACCCTTCGAGTCCAAGAACAAGTTTCTGCTGATCCTGTCTTGGTTCTAACTCTACTTTATTGCCTAGTTCTGGATTCTTGATTTGTTTAAAATCCAAAACTCTACTGACCTAATATTTGAACCTAATCAATGATTCAACATCTACAGATCTTTGGGGAACAGATTTCATAAAATTTACAATGCTTTGTCCCTGGGCAGGGGAGTCTAAAACAAGATAGTATTGGT